>NW_027168298.1:440000-670000 GCF_040954835.1 Lepisosteus oculatus
CCGGAGCTGAATGTACCCGCATGTGTGGTGTCGTCTTCTTCCCCCGCCCCGCTGTGTTTGCTGTATTGTCTCTGAAGCCGGCCCCCCCGAGACGAGACGGGCTGTTCCTGTGCCCCAATTAACACTTTACAGGTGCCATTCCCCGGCATTGTGGCCATTGTTGGTGCTCACACGCGATAAGATAAGGCGGAGGAGAGCGGGGCATGCCCAGCGGCAGACATTCAAGGAGGGGGTAGGGCGAGGTGAGGTGAGGTGCGACACGCCGGAGCCCCGACGCAGCTAATGCGGAGCACTTGTTGGACTGGCATCGAAAGGACGTGTGCGCACGGAGCGAGCCTTCCCTGCGGCGGAGCGCGGGAACTTTCTCCCCCCCTCCCGCTGCAGGAGTTGTGTGCACTGCAGCGGTGCCGAGAGAAAAGCACAGAAGGCAGCAGGCTCTGGAGAGCAGGTAAGAGACGGAGCCTTGTGGGCAGGCGAGCAGGCCCGTTTTTTGGAAATTGCTGAAAAGGTTTGTTTGGTGTGTGGCAGGTGCACGTCGCGAGCTTGCGTGGCCATCTGCCGGTCTGGAGTTATGCAAATGAGGCCGAATTGCATCCCGGGACATGCTGCGAATGCGCAACGGCGACTGCAGATGTGTAGGAAACGGCGCGCTCGTTTTCTCGTTTTGCCCACACTTTTGAGTGTTAGTGTGGCGTGTGAGTGTGTGAAAGAGTGGGCCCAGCAGGAGGCAGTGGCGTGCGGGGCGAGGAGGTGGCCTAGGCTGCGCGATTTGTGCTGTGGGTGCGGGCCGCTTGCAGGGGCCTGTTTAACTCATACTTACCTGGCAGGGGAGATACCTTGATCAAGAAGGAGGTTCACCCAGGGCGAGGCTCGGCCATTGCACTCCGGCTGTGCTGACCCCTGCGAATTCCCCAAATGTGGGAATCTCGACTGCATAATTTCTGATAGTGGGGGACTGCGTTCGCGCTCTCCCCTGATGTGCTTGGTCCAAAATCAGATACGGGAGGGTTAGGACACCACGAGCTGCGTGGCTGCGGAAGGATCCCGGTTCGACAGGAGTGGACGCCGCTGCTGGTTCTCGCTGGCTTTTAGTTAGGGGTCCGGAGAAGCATCTCAAGCTAGTTCCACTACTCCTTCCGGACGTTCATTCCCTTTTCAAAGTCAGTCGTTTTGCTGTAGTCTGCGTTCTTTAGGCTGATTATCGAGGTTAGCCTTTATTTGGTCATGGGGGGCCTCGGTACTGTATGCTGAGTCTAAAGACAGTTTCACCCGTTTTCTGATTGATTGGTTCTGTACCAGTGCAGACATGTCAAACAGTGAATGGCTGTACCTCTATTGTATCCGTGCTCAATGAATGAAATCGGTAACAAATGAATATATGTCTAGTTATACGAAAAACGAGTGGTTTATCGACTCATCTTCATTTGCAGATTTAGAGGCAGCTTCGATATTCGTTTTACAGACGGGTTTTTTTTTTTGAATATGGGTCACACACATGCCACAGCAACAAAACATCTCTAGAGATGAGGCTATAGATCACCTTTCCATCCTGCAGGTTTTCCTCCCAAAGCCTACGGCACCAACGGCGACCCCTGCTGGCCGGGAGAGCAAAAGCTTACAGCACCTGGTATTCCCAGGCAGTCTCCCATCCAAGTACTAACCAGGCCCGACGCTGCTTAGCTTCCGAGATCAGACGAGATCGGGCATGTTCAGGGTGGTGTGGCCGTAAGCGAAAGCCCCGGCGCCTGACTCGCTACTTGAAGCTGTGTGTGGCGGGGGTTCCGTGCCCCCCGAGCGGGACTGAAGGATCGTTCGTGTGCAACTCTTTGGAAAGGAGCTGCTTTCCAAATCGCATTGCGTGCCTGGATGTTGGCGAATGCGCTCCCTTGTGTTGGCTCGTCCCGCACTGGAGGAGGACAAAGAATCTGCACGGAGGAGCACCAGGCAAGTCTTCAGTGCACAGCACTCTGGAAACATTTCGGGGCTGTCGCGTGTTTATTTCAGCACGTAAAGCGCACCGGTCCAACACTTCGGCCGGGCGCGCGGCGCCTCCGCCCTCTTGCTGCCCCTGCAGCTGCTTCACTTTTCCCTTTAGTTGCCATCGATTTTTTTGTAGTGCTATACATATACGATTGAGGTATCTTAGAGTTCTCCTTCGAAGACCCAGCACTCTCTTTTCTTTTCCCAGTGTTACTCATATCGGACTTTTTAAACCTAAAAAAAAATCGTTTTTTTTCTTTCAATTATAACTGAAGTTTAAACAACTAGTGTTAAGTCCTTATTTTTCTGTAGTCAAAAAAAGCAAAAATTAACATTCAGGTCATGAAAAACTCAAAAAAACTCCCCAACCACTAAACTTTACCTCCCACCTGAGCGCCATCTTGAACGCCCCTACCACCAGAGAATGCTCACGATTTCGGAAGCTGTCTCCGGGACGTGCTGATTCCACACATCCTGAATAAATCATGATATTGTTAGTTGCTGTAGCTAGACGTTCAAATGAGTTTCATGGCCAGATGGACTGTTTCCTCCAGCGGTATAATATTGCAGTGAGACAGCACGATGCCTGCAAGACCATGTCACGCTAAACGCCACAGATTGTGTTTGTCCGTTCGTGTCAGTCGTCCCGCAGCCACGGGAAGTGGGACACAAACATGCTGCAATGCTTTCAAGACGTTAGGATTTGTTTGTGCAACATCCAAGAGGAGTACTTGTGGCTTGAATGTGAACTGTAAGTGCCCGCCCCCTTTCCTCTGTAGTGCATGAGTTCCTCCCGGCATGCCCTTCGTCATTGTTCTGTCATCTTGTATTTAAAGGGTTGTATTTCTGCTGCTGAAAATAAGCAACGGTTTTCTCACAACGCCCTTTGTTCCCAACGGAGCCCTTGTCTGTCATGAAATTCTTCAAAACCTCAAGCTAGAAGAAGAAGAAGACGACAAATATGAAGCGTTATAGCAACGACATGCCATGACACGATCGATAACGATTTCCATAGGATCCCCGCGGTTGCCTGGCAACCGTCAGCTTTGCGCAGTGGCAGTATCGTAGCCTGTGAGGTTTAGCCGAGGCGTGATTATTGCTAGTTGAAAACTTTTCCCAATACCCCGCTTCCGCCGGTTTGCAATACAATCGGCGAAAGCAATTTTTGACAGTCTCGTCAGAGACTGAGCAAGGTGTTTAAAGACAGATTTGGTCACGGTGATATCATGGTAGAAAGAAACGAACTTGTTACGTGTCAACAGAAACGCTCTTTAGCTCTTTCAGCTTTATGCAGAGAACAGCGTCTGTCGAGATTACTTTTGTGTCAGCGCGAAACGCCGTGTGCTTGTCAGTATGATTTCATATTGCTCGTAGCGGCGCCTGGCTTTTGTCTGTCAAAAGTTAGGTTGCGCTTCTTCATGCTGCATCGTCGGCATGAGTGGAGCATTTTAAACGTCTGTACTTACTGCGCCCCATAAGAAATCGTTTGTCCCCATTCAAAAGAGATTGTGCGATGTCCTGCAGCGTTCGCAAAGCAAACCTTTGACAGTTTGAAAAGAGGAATTTATTCTGCTTCCTGTGCGTGCAGTAGTTACAAAGTTGAACGTCTTTACACGATCTGCTGCAGTTTTCAGTGGGTGGGCTTTGTCAAATGGCTTGGAAAAACGCACTGTGTTTCGGCTCGGGAAACATCATGAGCAGTGTCCTGCATGTTTTCTGTGTATAGCTGTCTTTTAACGCATACAGAATTCATTCGAAATCATTGATTTCTCCAATTAACAAGGGTCCCTTTTTGAACCTGCCAGAAGCATTCTTTCAATGTAACAGATTTACTCCGGGGAAGGGCAGCATGACATTGAGAGTAGCTCAAGCTTTCAGCACCTTTATCTGACTGCATGTATGCAGACACTGCTCAGAATCCCCTGTAAGATTCTCCTTCAATTACGTTTTGCAGTGCTTTAGCTCTTTCAAAAGGCTTCGCTTTGCTAGTCACAATCCAAGGCTCATGACAGCATTTGAAAACATTCGCAACTGCGTTGGCCGGGAATCGGACCTGGGTTAACTGCTTTGAAGGCAGCTATGCGCAACACTGGCTCGCTCCAGAATAAATCTCGCGTCGAGGGCATATTTTTTTCCATTTTACCGTGAGTCGGGCTCAGCTGCACAGAGGAGAGAGCAGAGCAATGAGGTCACGGGGACAGGGGAGTCACACGCTGGCGGTTTGAATACGCGGAAGATCACTGAGGGATCCACAGTATATGGACCCTCCGTGCGCCATCAGTCCGCACTCCGGACTCTGAATCCTGCCATCCGAGTTAAGATCTCGGCGGAACCTGAGGCGCAGTTCCTTCTTAAAACGTAATCTGGTGAGCATTTCTAGAATCGTACTTGTATAGATGCAGCCTTTAATGTGTTGCTAGGTTAAAATTGATGACTTCTTGTATTTCAGTAGGCAACTGCCCTCTTGATTTCGGATTTAATTTCTTTATTACAGGGGCGCTTTTATGAAGACAGAGTCATGTTCAGGTACTTTGCTTGATGGAGGAAGCTCATTTCGGACTCTGTGATCTGCTCACCTGGAAAGGTCTGCTATACTACTACAAGAGAGAAGTAGAGTCTGGAAGAAGGGACAATATTATGATGCTTTGGAAGATAATGTTTTTTTTTCTTATACTGAAAATGAAAGGTAGTTGT
This sequence comes from Lepisosteus oculatus, assembly GCF_040954835.1. Classification (NCBI taxonomy): domain Eukaryota; kingdom Metazoa; phylum Chordata; class Actinopteri; order Semionotiformes; family Lepisosteidae; genus Lepisosteus; species Lepisosteus oculatus. The sequence goes on from NW_027168298.1 coordinate 444,675, forward strand.
TTCTATATGGACTCAGTCTTTGGAATTTGTATATTTATATATTTCAGTGAACCCTCAGCCATTCCTTCTGTATTGTAATTCAGTTTCTCTTTTAAAATTCCTTCCCCACTTCTAGGACCTGCAGTTGCTGAACTCCACAATGGCTTCTATTGGAAAGTCTGTGACTGAGACCAAGTAAGTGTTCACTTTTTTATGAAACCATTATTTATTTAGGAGCAATGAGCAATTCTTATATAAATGCAATAAAATCATTATGCTCAAACTATGAGAGAGAAAATTAAGGATAATTTAAGAAATCAGTCTTAGCTTGTTTCTATACACAGATGGTATTATTTATTTTCAAAGGAAACCCGCGCGGATTCCCCTGGTGTGCAAGATGTACCTGAATACTCTTGATCAGCTTCCTGCTCACTTGAAGAGGGCGTGTATGAAGCACGCCACGGCAGAAAAGATCAGGATGGCCTCTCAACAGGCGAGGGAGGACATGATGAATCACCTGAAGAACGGGGTCATCGTGGATTACCACAGAATAGAGATCGTGTCTGGTGAGGCAAACAGGATAGTGGTTGTAAGACTGCTAGAGTCCTTGGGCCTTTTTGTACATGAGAAGCCTGAAGACACATTGGCAAGGTGAGATATTTTTAATCTGTAAGGCTTCTGTAGTTTCTTTTTGAAATCATTGTTACAACATATTATGTAAAAGCATGTTGAAAAGAATCTACCTGCATTCCAGCGGCCCTGAGCAAGAGGCCGCTGTCCAGGAGGAAGAGATGCCAGAGGCTGCTCTAGAAACTGAAACAGAAGCGGATAAGGAAGGGGAAGATGTGAGCTCTGAAGAACTCTATCAGCAGTAAGACTTTTTTATTTTTCAGATGTATCTATTTTTTACTAAAATTCTAATTTGTCTTATAGGTATAAAATGTTTAAACCGGTGTTTTATATCCTTACAGGCCCTGAGTAGTTAAAAAGTATCAGCAGGCCGGAAGAGAGTGGCCCAAGCTGGACTCTATAGAAAGCACTCCCTGGATGCTCCTCTCCTGATTGGATTCAAACAGTACCTTACCAAGGATCTGGGAGTGGCAAATTATTCTCAGGAGGTATTTATTTTTTAAAGGCATTTAAAATTAAGCAATGGTATCTTCATTGTAAATGTTTTTATTTCTTAGCTTAAAATTCACCCATGTGAAATGATGTCAGCCATAAACATCATGACTCTATATTTCCTACCTGAATCTATTCTACTTAAATTATTACATTATACACAATTTGAGTTCATTTTAAAAAGTAAAAGGTAATGAAAGGAATGCATTTTCATAAGAAAGATAATACCGATATGCATGTGATAATCTTCCTTATATCATGTAGTGCATCATTTGGACACTTTGTGGGCTTCAAATACAAAGAAAATCATGTTCTATGGTACAAGATAAATACAAAACTTAAGCTTCTTTATAAAGCATAAGCAATCATTTATTACATCGCTTCTTGAATTAAATCTTTTGACAAGAGGTAAGACTTCTGTTACATTTAAACCCATGTTTAGCTGTGTTTTTTAGATTTAACTGAACCAATTTCTGTGTGTGATAATGTCCTTGAATTCTGACAACATCACACTAAATTACATGATATAAAACAGCTAATGTTTCTAGAGATAAAGTTTCTGAGATGCTTCTAATTACTTTTTATTACCAGGGACAGTTTAATTCACCTTGTACAGTACTGTAAGACCAAGATGCTTTTTTTAAAAGTTATTTAACATTTTATAGAACTTTGTCTACTATGGCAACATGATGTGCTTGGTGAAACTTGGAAAAATACTGCTTGGCCACTTATCTTAAGATAAAGATAGGATAAAGGTTTATCTTTTGCACCTACCTGACCCCCAGGGAAGGCCAATGCTTTCTAAGTTGATGGTTCCCTACAGTAGACTGTACTTTAATTTCAAAGGTAATGTATATTGACCCAAATCAGTTTTGGAATCCAATCTACTGACGAGATGGAGCACATCCTTTTTTCAGGATTTTAGCATCATACGTTTGGTATATTTAGTCCCTAATGCTGAAAGAAATGATCATAGAACATTTGGACACTTTGTGGGCTTGAAATACAAAGCAAATCATGTACTATGGTACAAGATAAATACAAAACTTAAGCTTTTATTTTAATTAGATTTGTTTATAAAGCATAAGCAATCATTTATTACATTAATATATGTGAAAATAACATTTTAGCATCATACGTTTAGTATATTTAGTCCCTAATGCTGAAAGAAATGATCATAGAACATGACATCTAACCTTACCTGCGGTGTTTTTAATCCCTATTGCTCAATGCACGGTGAAAGCATTCCATACATGTGTCTGACAATGAGGAATGGGCCCCTGAGACAGTCATTTGCCTGTTTCACAAATGATCGTATTTTACTAGAGATTCTGTTTGGGATTCAGATGTGCATTCGGACAGCAATCCCTTTCAAGAAATGATACGTTCTGGATGAGGTCAAAGGTGCTGGAACACTGTATCTAGGATGTGTTTGCAGAGACTGTGTGTCTCCTGCTTCAATGCAGTGATAAACAGATGTGCTCCTTTAATTTATTGGTACATGCCCAGGGCAGTAAGCAGTCTGAGGATTTATTTCCAGATGGCATAGAGCAGTGAAGCAGTGAAGTAGTGCAAAACACTGGATCATTATATTATTAGAATCTATTCTACTTAAATTATTACATTATACTCAATTTGAGTTCATTTTAAAAAGTAAAAGGTAATGAAAGGAATGCATTTTCATAAGAAAGATAATACCGATATGCATGTGATAATCTTCCTTATATCATGTAGTGCGTCATTTGGACACTTTGTGGGCTTGAAATACAAAGAAAATCATGTTCTATGGTACAAGATAAATACAAAACTTAAGCTTTTATTTTAATTAGATTTGTTTATAAAGCATAAGCAATCATTTATTACATTAATATATGTGGAAATAACATTTTAGCATCATATGTTTAGTATATTTAGTCCCTAATGCCGAAAGAAATGATCATTTGTTTAACATGCACGGGTCTGTCTCAAAGGATGCAGTACTCCTGAAGGGTCTCAAACCCTACATTTCGGATGCCTAGCTGTATCCCTCACATGTGGCACCTCAGAATGACTTCTAACCTTACCTGTGGTGTATTCAGTCCCTATTGCTCAATGCACGGTGTACATACTGCACACATGTGTCTTGAGAATGAGGAATGGGCCCCTGAGACAGTCATTTGCCTGTTTCACAAACAGGGACCTGGACCTAGACCTGGCCCGTACAGGGCTCAAACCCGCGACCTTGGCGTTATTAGCACCACGCTCTAACCAACTGAGCTAACCGGCCTCACGACAGTGCTCCTCTCTGTGCTGCAAAAAATCAAACTCAGGGAATTTCTTTTGTCTTCCTTTGAATAGAAAGCCGTGTAATTCAGTGTACGGGCTTTCTCATGCAGTTTCATGGTTCTTGTAACCCAAATCCTACACTGGCCTAAAGTGCCCCCCCATTTCACAGCATTTTTCAGCTGATTTAAAATGTACCTAAAGGAGAAGCATTATTGAAGACCATCAATTACCAAGAGCTTTTGTCAAAGGTTTTGGTGGTCATTTTGAATGACCACAGAGCGCTGTGACCTCGGTTTTACATCTCATCCAAAAGACAGCGCCCTTTTACAACACAGCATCTCCGTCACTATACTGGGGCATTGGGACCCGCACAGACCTCAGGGTGAGCACCCCCCCGCCGGCACCATTAACACCGCTTCCAGCTGGAAGCTTTGTTTTTCCCTGTAGCTCATCCTCATCCAGGTACTGACCTGGCTCACACCTGCTTAGCTTCAGTGGGTATTCAGTTGCGAGTTGCAAGGGGATGCAAGTGATGGAGCCGCTCGCTGCAAAAGCCACTGCATTGGCCGGGAATCTAACCCGAGCCTCCCGCGTGGCAAGCGAGAATTCTACCACTGAACCACCAATGCTCAGTGCCTGGGCCTTCAAAAAAGACGCTTTTTTGGTGCTCTGTGCAAAACGCGTCGACATCTGCTTCCAGCTGCAAAATGTCATTTGCGGACGCTGAAGAACTTATTTCCAAGGCAGCGGGTACAAGCGATTGGGCGTTTTAAAACCACCAGGAACAGCAAAGAGGCACGCTTCTTTGCTTGTGCCGAAACACACCGACTGAAGGCGGACAACGTAGTCGGCAGGATTGGAACCTGTGCGGGGAGACCCCAATGGATTTCTAGTCCATCGCCTTAACCACTCAGCCACGACTACAGCAAGCCCCACCGCCGCTGCGTTCTTGCTACAATCTTACCTGGATCGCGAGGCGCCGGCGGAAGCCTATTTCAAAGTCGTTCTCCGTTTCAAAAAAACATTTCCAAAATACAAGCCTTGCAGACAGACACGCCTCAGAGGACTTAAGGGTGGCTTCATGTCGGAATGATAAAGTCTCCCCGTCCGGACATGAAAATGCCACTTTGTTACACACAAAAAAAGAATCAACAACAGAGAAATGCCCACAAGCATTTGAAAAGCCGCACCACGTCGCACTTGAAATAGCTCTTACATTAGTGGTAGACACAGGAATCGCCTTTTTATTTACGCTCTTACCAACGCGATGGAAAGCAAAACAAAGCAAAGCAGAGCAAAACAAAACGAACAAACGAAAACCCTCACGTCCCGCACTTGCATATAACGCTGTTACGTGCCCAAGCGGTATTGTACGTCATCCTAGCACTGCACCCCGGGTCGTACGGTATATGGGAACGAGCACACGCCACGAATCGTCTCGAATCACTCCCTACAGCTGTAAGGCGCCTTGAAGCGTGCACCCCCAACATTCTTCTTTGCGCATCTGTGAAAGGTAAACTCTTGAGCAAACTCTGAACCAGCTCTAAGGAAACTAATCCGATTAGACGTTACTTTGACTCATCCTTTAAGGGACCCTTGTTAATTGGAGAAATCAATGATTTCGAATGAATTCTGTATGCGTTAAAAGACAGCTATACACAGAAAACATGCAGGACACTGCTCATGATGTTTCCCGAGCCGAAACACAGTGCATTTTTCCAAGCCATTTGACAAAGCCCGCCCACTGAAAACTGCAGCAGATCGTGTAAAGGCGTTCAACTTTGTAACTACTGCACGCACAGGAAGCAGAATAAATTCCTCTTTTCAAACTGTCAAAGGTTTGCTGCAGGACATCGCACAATCTCTTTTGAACGGGGACAAACGATTTCTTATGGGGCGCAGTAAGTACAGACGTTTATAAAGCTCCACTCATGCCGACGATGCAGCATGAAGAAGCGCAACCTAACGTTTGACAGACAAAAGCCGGGCGCCGCTACGAGCAATATGAAATCAAACTGACAGCACACGGCGTTTCGCGCTGACTCAAAAGTGATCTCGACAGACGATGTTCTCTGCATAACGCTGAAAGAGCTAAAGAGCGTTTCTGTTGAGACGTAACCCATTGGGCAAAAGACGTATAATATACGTCTATTAAACGCATATCTTAGACGTCTAAATGTGGTCTACAATTCGTCTAGAATGAAATTCTAATATACGTCTAAAGTTAAACGTCAATTATACGTCTATATTTAGACGTTCATTATACATAAATGGTTGGAGTTCTATTATACGGATAAATTTAGAGGACTATTATACATATATGGTTGGAGTTCCGGATAACTTTAGAGGTCTATTATACGTATATGGTTAGAGGTCTATTATACGGATAACATTAGAGGTCTATTATACGTATATGGGTAGAGGTCTATTATACATCAAAGATAGATTTTATAGGTGTAGAAACAAGTAAAACAAGCCAATGATTAGGTTTAGAAATGTATTCTGAAAATACACATTCACACCTGAAACATATGTATTTCAAATTATACATTGTATACAATCAATCAACAATCAACATATGGGCAATAATCATAAAAACACAACTAGTCTTAAACTTCAGCTACAAATTCTGGTAACATGGCAATATACAGTATAGTAATGACAAACACAAAACTAATTACATTAACACACTAACTCAAAACCACATTTTGATTTAAATATACATTTTAAAATGTACAACTTCTATATTTCCAAGAAAAAAATATTACATAAAATATAAAATATTACAATGGAAGTTAAGACGATTTTTGTCCACTATTTGCAAACCCTGTCTAATTGTCCTAACAGTTAGAACCAAAAACCTATTATTTTCAGAGTCCAGATCTCCTGGCCCCCTGCCTTGCATATGCATTCTTCAAGTAACACATTGCGTGCTCCTTTATTTCTTTTTCTGTTGATGTAGGGTGGGACTTCAGCACCGCAGCTAGGAGAAAATTATATAATATTACTTCCCAAATAAATGATGATTAATATCTTCTTTAGTATAATCTAAAAAATGAACGGTTTACTAAGCTCAAAGCTGAAATAAATGTATAAAATTTGGCTTGCATCATAGCAGTTGAGCAATAAAGTCTGTCCTAATTAAAGAGTACCCAAAGTTTGAAAGTACAACATAGAATAAGAATAAGAGAAACGGCAAAACGATTTTGTGTCATCTTCCCCATTCACACTATTTTATGTGCCATTTTTTTGCTTATTCACATACTATTTTAATCAAAATAATATTAAGAAAGATCTGTATGTATTCAGATAGTATATTATTGTTCATACTTACTCGTCAAAAGAGGATTGCTGAGATATTTTCGGATATACTTTTACGTTTGAAAAACGTGTCCAAAATGGTGACCAACGAATACTAGCAATGCATTGTGGTATATAACCGGAAAATATGCTGGGTTCGATATTTTCTCAACGTATGCGTTTATTAATGTTGTCGATATTATGGTTGAAATTTAACATTGATAATACATCGCTGCTATGAGCTGATGTGCAATTTTAACGCATGCAATAAGTAAGGATCGGTCACTGTTGTATGGTATTATATATAATGACATTATGGAATAGGATGGGGACAGGCCTGGCATCACGGGGGGAGGGGGGAATGTCGCCCCTTCAGTTTTGGGCAAAAAGTTTTACCTAACTTAATTTGCACCCTAAAAAAATAGTTGTACTTTGTCAATGGTCAGACAACACTAAATGACACGAACAGTCACTCAGTCTGTTTGATAGGCAGGAGGGCTATCCGTCCAGGAACTGCACATATTATTGAGTGTCAACATTACGATCCTGTTTGCTCAGGTGGACCGATTCCTTGCAGTAGTTTATCATTATACTTAAAATCGTTTTATAACTAGGACTAGTTATAGCAGTCTGTGCTTTCTGTTGGTTTTACAACATTTTTTTCTTAACGATTCAGAACGTCCATGTAGCTGCAAAAATGAACGCTTATGGTACTTTTCGCTCCAGGCAATACAAACCTTGAGAGTGACGAAAAATGTGAAACTAAACTTCATCGCAAATACCAGATTGCTAGTCGTTATCTTCTATCATGAAGCACTAATCAATGGCATAGCTGCGAGATTTCATTTGGGTAGCTGCACCGTACAGCTCCGTTTCAACTGAAATATCACTCCCCCCTCAGAATTTCAGACGCCCCCCTACAGATTTTTCCTCGGGCACCGCGCACTGATGGGGGACTTTTGTCAAGAAAATAAAAATAGAAACTCTATAGGCACTCAAACATTTTACTGTTTTTTTTCAGGCAGGTGGCAAGACCCCCTCAGCAAAACCCTTGTATGCCAAGCTGTGGGCATTGATTGTGTGCCGCAACTAGGAGTATACGGCACTCTGCACAGTGTACGAAGTAAATTATTTTCGCAGTAATTAATTTATTATATTTACTATATTTATTATACACGTGTAAATTAATTGCTGCGAAAATAATTTACTTCGTACACTGTGCAGAGTGCCGTATACTCCTAGTTGCGGCACACACGATACATACAGTAAAAAGCCTCAGGCACTGTGTTAGATGTGTTTTCGACGTTATATATGCGTTTGTTAATGTCGTCAATTTTACGGTTGCAATTCGACGTTGATTATACTTCGAGGCGACGTATATATACGTATAGCCGTAATTTCACCGTAAATATACGTATATTCGACGAATCAATGCCCACTGGGAACAAGCTCGCTTCTTTCTACCATGATGTCACCATGACCAAATCTGTCTTTAAACACCTTGCTCAGTCTCTAACGAGACTGTCAAAAATTGCTTTTGCCGATTGTATTGCAAACCGGCGGAAGCGGGGTATTGGGAAAAGTTTTCAACTAGCAATAATCCCGCCTCGGCTAAACCTCACAGGCTACGATACTGCCACTGCGCAAAGCCGACGGTTGCCAGGCAACCGCGGGGATCCTATGGAAATCGTTATCAATCGTCTCATGGCATGTCGTTGCTGTAACGCTTCATATTTGTCGTCTTCTTCTAGCTTGAGGTTTTGAAGAATTTCATGACAGACAAGGGCTCCGTTGGGAACAAAGAAACCCGTTGATTCTTTTCAGCAGCAGAAATACAACCCTTTAAATACAAGATGACAGAACAATGACGAAGGGCATGCCGGGAGGAACTCATGCACTACAGAGGAAAGGGGGCGGGCACGTACAGTTCACATTCAAGCCACAAGTACTCTTCTCGGATGTTGCACAAACAAATCCTAACGTCTTGAAAGCATTGCGGCATGTTTGTGTCCCACTTCCCGTGGCTGCAGGATGACTGACATGAACGGACAAACACAATCTGTGGCGTTTAGCGTGACATAGTCTTGCAGGCATCGTGCTGTCTCACTGCAATACTATACCGCTGGAGGAAACAGTCCATCTGGCCATGAAACTCATTTGAACGTCTAGCTACAGCAACTAACAATATCATGATTTATTCAGGATGTGTGGAATCAGCACGTCCCGGAGACAGCTTCCGAAATCGTGAGCATTCTCTGGTGGTAGGGGCGTTCAAGATGGCGCTCAGGTGGGAGGTAAAGTTTAGTGGTTGAGGATTTTTTTTGAGTTTTTCATGACCTGAATGTTAATTTTTGCTTTTTTTGACTACAGAAAAATAAGGACTTAACACTACTTGTTTAAACTTCAGTTATAATTGAAAGAAAAAAAAACGTTTTTTTTTAGGTTTAAGAATTTCGATATGAGTAACACTGGGAAAAGAAAAGAGAGTGCTGGGTCTTCGAAGGAGAAGTCTAAGAAACCTCAATCGTATATGTATAGCACTACAAGAAAATTGATGGCAACTAAAGGGAAAAGTGAAGCAGCTGGAGGGGACGTGGAAAGAGTGCTGGAGATGCGCTCGTACGCGAGCGTTCGCAGCCCAAGTGAGACTCAGCTGCCAGAGGAAGAGCCGGAGTCCCTGCCCAGCACACCTGTGAAAACCCCGGCAGCCAAGAGAGGAAGGGGCGACCTGACGCTGGAGGAGCTCCAGACCAACATCTTCAACATGATGGCACAGAGCATGGGTGAGCTGAAGGAAATGATTTGATCTAATACAGTCGCAATCGAAAGTCTTAAAAAGTCCATGGACTGTGTGTTTAAAGAGGTTGAAGACTTAAAGAGTGAAGTAAAAGTTCTTAAACAAGTAAATACCAAACAAGAAAAGCATATTAAAGAACTTGAATTGAAAGTGAACGATGTAGATAGATACCGTCGATGATGGAATTTAAAATTATTTGGAGTTAAAGAGGAACGTGATAAGGACCTTGTTGCAACAGTGAAGGGTATCTGTAAAAGGACCCTGCCGGACCAGGAGGACGTAATATCGGCCATTGACTTTGTTCACAGGCTCGGGAGAGCGAACATGTCTGGGCAAGTGCGCCCCAGATCGATTATAATACAGTTCACCAAGAGGACGGCGAGGGACATGCTGTGGCGAGTGGCGAGGGAGAATGAGTATTTGAATGGGAACAAACTGAGGTTTGCAGAGGACCTGTCTGCCGCGGACAGGAGTACCAGGAACCAGCTGTGGCCCCAGGTTGAAGCTGCCAGAAGAGAGGGGAGGAGAGCCTACTTTGTGGGAGCGAGGGCCTTTGTGGATGGGAAGGAGATTTGCTCCCAGTGACTGCTCAGTTAATGATTATGTTTGGTTATATGTTTCTTTAGTGTTAGTTTGGAATGGTGTAGTTAAGTGTTAAGGACTGTTATAGTTCTGGTTGTTGTAACAGAAGAAATAAGGTTCTTGATCCCGAGATGAAGTAAAACAGATGAGTTTATTGCATGCAAGGAACAATAAAGCCAAAGTCTTGTTTCCCGCAAGAAACAACAAAACCGAAGTATTGTTCCACGTACTGTTACAAACTTTTGGGTTATATAGTGTTTTCTTCTCCGTTTCTGACGTCACTCGGTCTGATGGTAAAGAGGGGGGTTCATGGTATTTGGCCAGTTTACGATGTTCTGGGCAAATGGTCAGTTTAACATTACACCCAGGGGGGTTCCTAGCTTGCATCTGCAATCCTTATCAGTTAACCCCCTTTCCTGCCATAAACCCCAGCTTGTGACTTAGAAGTCTAAACCCCCTACAGAAAGGATTAAATTCAAACCCCCGTCTTCACATCTTTCTTCATTCCCCCCTTATAAAATATGGCATACGTCAGTGTAGCCTATTTTTATAAATACAATGTCAGGGCAGATCTTTCCTTTCTTGGCGAACAGGTATGTATTGCCATGTCATTGTACGTTCCACGGTTATAGCAAGATGTGATACATTTTTTTGTGAATGTGATGATTACAATTATACATATAAACAATACTACTCCTACGGATAAACACTATAAAAAGGTTCCACCCCAGGCCCCAAACACAGACTTTACCCATACTGAAATTTCTGTCCCTCATTGTAAATGTGTTGGGCCAGATCTGAGATGTGCTCAGAATTTTCAGGAATATATGTGCAGCATTCAGTGCCAATTACTGCACAAGTTCCTCCTTGGGCCGCCAGTACATAATCTAAAGCTAGTCGGTTCTGCATGGCCACTGTTCTGAGGGCTACCATTTCATCATTAACAGCCTTCAGACTAGATGAGGTAGAATTTGCTAATTCTTCTAAAGTCGAGGCCATTTGAATTAACTCTCGACTCAGAAAGTTCATGCCGGCTTGTGGAAATATTATACCTAAATAATATTCCCAATCAGCCAATTTTCTTTGTGGTCTGTGGTTAGGTCCGAAGGGGCTGTGGATTTGAACACAGATATGAGGAACCACATATCCTAAATAACATGAGCCAGACCACTGGGCTGGCAACCATGGGTAGGCTCGTTTTCCACAAATGAAATATGTTCCGTTTGGCGCTCCCCATGCCTCTGAAAATAAGAAACTTATACCGAATTGTGGGGTGTGCCGATCCCATCCTGGAATTTGGAAGGTAGAGGTGGATATATTTGCAGCGATGGTAAGGTTGCAACGACTCCATCCAACCAAGTGCAGACCATTAGTGTGCTGAAAACATATGTTTCCCTCACGTTCCTTATTTAGAGTCAGGTATGGTGGTGTATGGCTTCTGTTATATTTAGGAGCGTAAGAGCCTGTGAAACTCGTGGGCTCTAAGCCTCGCTCCTGTAGATATTGTAATGTTGTGCAGGTTAAAGTCGTGTTATGGCAACCCCCATAGTTTGTCATATTAAAATTTCCTAAATTATCCCTCCAAATGATCATGCCTATGACTTCCTCGCGACGCCAAGGAATGGCTCCCATAGGAAGTCCTCCCTGTACATATTTGGGTAATGCGGCACACACCCAGCAGGCACTTTGGTTGGTTTTCTTAGCTAGGATAGGAGAGGCCTAAAAAGGAATTAATTCCATGTTCTCCTTTGTGGGAGAGATGATCATTAATTCCTGCGGAACATAGTCCTACAGCAACAATTATTGTTATAAACAGAAATGATTTCATTCTGAGTCTGTAAATGGGGATGAGGCTCGTCGGCAGTGTGGCGCGTGGATCCAGCGATCTTTTCCTTCCACTCGAACCGCAGACTCGGTTGTCAACAGGATCTGGTAGGGTCCGTCCCACCTGGGCTGGAGAACCTGTGAAGGAAATTTCCTGATCCACACCCACTCTCCTGGGATGAGGTCGTGCCCTCCTTCAGGTGGTGGTCCCCACGCCTCCAGGACCTGCTCGCGGGCTCCTTGTGTGGCCTCTGTCAGCAACTTGCAATAATACAAAGGAATGGTTGATCCATCTGAGGAAACCCCAGTCTCAGCACCTGTAAGAGAACTTGATTCAAATTATTAAAGGCGGCTTTTGCTGCGGGAACCAAGGCAATCTTGTCCTTGTACTGCACTCCCCCCTTAAGCAGATCTGTTAAGAGTTGTGCTCACCCTGTAAAAAACATTGCACCCAGGCCCTGTTAAAATTTCACAATGCTAGACACAAAAGGGCCTTATCATAACTGCTTCTATTAGACACTCTAAAGCTGAAGCAACTCAGACTTGTGGGTTTCCTCGTCAGGGGAAGCACTCAGAATACCATCAACATACTGAGTGATCACAGCCAGTTGAAGCCACGTGATACCCTGTTCTGCATAGTCATTCTTTGTAATGCATAATATTCCAACCCAATAGATCTGGAATAAAACCACCCATTAAAATCTGGTACTCGGCAAGTAAAACTTGCTGTCCCAATACTCCTGTGGCCTCCTGCCATCTTCCCATATACATTGCTCTATAGTACACTGTTGAACAGAGGAGTGAAACAAGCAGGACAGTAGTGCTCCAGTATCCCCTAACAGAGAAACCAACACTCCATTAACAGTACATTTTTATCCACTGGACTGGGACAGACTTAGGGAGGCTACAAGGGATTTACAGGATCTAATCGTTAGGTAAACAGATTTTCTCACAAGACGTTATTCTCCCCAGTCTCGATTCTAAACCTACACCGTTTCAGCATGTCTGGTTTCGAGACATTCGAATAAAACCAAATTGTTTCCATTATTGCAACTAATTGTATAAATTACAATTTATAATAATTTATAATAATACAAAAACTGTTTAACTACTTTTACGTCCACCTGCACTGTACTTATACGTTTCAGACGCTCTTATATTTTCCAATCTCCTTAAGTTGATTTTCGTCAAGTCTCTTTAGTTACGTCTCTAGCCAGTCCCGCTGGCTAAACACACTCACACCGTCATTTAGTATACCAAAACTCACAGTTACACACATACATGCCGGCACACAAATTCATAAAACACACATACACATCGAGAATATATTTTTCTCTTCGTAATACAATGTGCTGTATTCTTGTTTTACTTCTACATGAATCCTTTTAATTCCTGAAGCGCACTCCAGGTTCGCTGCATTTCTAATTTCGGGTGCGGTACTTTAGCCCACCGGTCAATATCTTACGGTTTTGGATTTGATCGTATGGGGGAAATCAGGGAAGGTAGGTGCGATTGCAGACCCCCTCGACGGGGTGCGAGACAGTGTTAGAGTGGCACTGTCATCAACGGCGCCAGCCCCTGCTACATCAAGTCCTTTCCCACTTCGAGTGAGAGTACAGATCTGCGGGCGCCCTCCCTCTAACAGGGGAGACCCTGATCCGTCTTTATCACACTCATACCAAGTGTTATCCCAATCAGACCCCCCTTCTCCATATGGCCACTGAGGGAATTGATCCCAATTATTTTCGTTTCCTGCCTGTTTGTTCCCCTGTGGGAGAGCAGGATATAACTTAGTCGCTGGCTGCAGCACATTAACCAGTGCAGCGTGACCAGGAGTTAATTCCTTCTTTAGTTTCTCATTCTCCTGTACTGCCTCTTTTAGCTTTTTTTCTATACTCTTTCGTAGCGATTAAAATATCTTTTCTTCCGGGTTTTTGTTTTCCCCGTAAACACACTTTTAAGTCACATCCCAATTTCTTTTTTTTTTTTCTCATGTATCTGCCACCACTGGTGCCGGCCGTGCACCAGGGTGGGAGCTACATGCTTGTGCTTTTGCCAATCAATACTCATATATGCTTTCTTTACAGGCGTCTTCGCCCCCAAATTCCCTCTGACAAACTCAGCTTTTTCCATATTTTTCTCCTTCTTTTCCGTCAACTTACACTTTTCCGATATTTAAACGGACCCTTCCACCACTTTCTCAAACCATCAGTTAGCGCACATGTTCGGTCTCTTTAAGATTTACTTTTGTCGTGTGTGAGGTAACAGCTCATTCAGTAGGGGGATGTTTTCACTTGGAAAAACCTGTGCATTACTGCACTCATTCAGCCAAGGGCGTCTGTTACCTCCAGATCTAAATGCCTCTCCGAGACTTTAGAGAGGACTTACACCGCACTGTTCACAGGTAAGAAACGAGACCTCGAAAACCCCCTTTCTTGATCAGTAATTCACCATCCCCAGAACGCCAGCATCGCTGCTTTTGCCCCGGGGTGGACTTACGCACTGAGCTCAATCAGGGCGATTCTCGGGTCTCAACGTCCTTTAAATCCTGCTACTTAATGCTTTGCTCTTTATTATGAGGTGTGTTTATGTTAGTGTCGTGCGTGTGTATATGTATTTCACAAACAAGGAAAACACCAAAAACATACATACATATATCTCTTCTACTCCTGTTTCCTTTAAAACAAAAAAAAAAACCACGCCACGCCAGAAACCACGCCACTCCAATCTGTGCACGATCAAGGCGTAGCTAATCTCAGGACCCCGGGCGTAATTAAAGCCCACACCAATCCTGGATTATACGTGCATTTAATGCACCACTCAGCTCCAGAACCCCGGGCGCAATTAAGGCCCACACCGATCCCGAGCCACAGAACTCCGGGTGCAATTAAGACCCAAACCAGTTCTGACCTTCAGAACTCCGGGTGCAATTAAGACCCACACCAGTCCTGAACTACGTGCATTTAATGCACCACTTGCTCTAGAACCCCGGGCGCAATTAAGGCCCACACCGATTCTGAGCCTCAGAACTCCGGGTGCAATTAAGACCCAAACCAGTTCTGACCTTCAGAACTCTGGGTGCAATTAAGACCCACACCAGTCCTGAACTTCACGGTAAGGGTCCAAAACCCGTTAAAAACTCCACGCGCAATTAAGGCATACACCAGCTTCGAACGCCTGTACACAATACCGCGGAACCCCTGCCAGACCAAATTCTGGGCTTACAGCAACCAACCCATTACATACACCGGTGCCTTCCCCGGGCCAGAGGAATTCAGAAACTCACGTTTACTCCGTCATCTCGGGCGATTCTCGCAGGGAGCAGAGATTTCCCAATCGGTCAGAGAGAGTCGGGACTTTTAAATAAAAGAGGAGTCCTTACCTCTTAGTTATGTGCGCGCTGACCGTCTCTCCTGCCGATGGGAAGTTCTGCGCCTTCTGGAGCATCCGCCGACTACGCCAAATTTGTTGTAACAGAAGAAATAAGGTTCTTGATCCCGAGATGAAGTAAAACAGATGAGTTTATTGCATGCAAGGAACAATAAAGCCGAAGTCTTGTTTCCCGCAAGAAACAACAAAACCGAAGTATTGTTCCACGTACTGTTACAAACTTTTGGGTTATATAGTGTTTTCTTCTCCGTTTCTGACGTCACTCGGTCTGATGGTAAAGAGGGGGGTTCATGGTATTTGGCCAGTTTACGATGTTCTGGGCAAATGGTCAGTTTAACATTACACCCAGGGGGGTTCCTAGCTTGCATCTGCAATCCTTATCAGTTAACCCCCTTTCCTGCCATAAACCCCAGCTTGTGACTTAGAAGTCTAAACCCCCTACAGAAAGGATTAAATTCAAACCCCCGTCTTCACATCTTTCTTCATTCCCCCCTTATAAAATATGGCATATGTCAGTGTAGCCTATTTTTATAAATACAATGTCAGGGCAGATCTTTCCTTTCTTGGCGAACAGGTATGTATTGCCATGTCATTGTACGTTCCACGGTTATAGCAAGATGTGATACATTTTTTTGTGAATGTGATGATTACAATTATACATATAAACAATACTACTCCTACGGATAAACACTATAAAAAGGTTCCACCCCAGGCCCCAAACACAGACTTTACCCATACTGAAATTTCTGTCCCTCATTGTAAATGTGTTGGGCCAGATCTGAGATGTGCTCAGAATTTTCAGGAATATATGTGCAGCATTCAGTGCCAATTACTGCACAAGTTCCTCCTTGGGCCGCCAGTACATAATCTAAAGCTAGTCGGTTCTGCATGGCCACTGTTCTGAGGGCTACCATTTCATCATTAACAGCCTTCAGACTAGATGAGGTAGAATTTGCTAATTCTTCTAAAGTCGAGGCCATTTGAATTAACTCTCGACTCAGAAAGTTCATGCCGGCTTGTGGAAATATTATACCTAAATAATATTCCCAATCAGCCAATTTTCTTTGTGGTCTGTGGTTAGGTCCGAAGGGGCTGTGGATTTGAACACAGATATGAGGAACCACATATCCTAAATAACATGAGCCAGACCACTGGGCTGGCAACCATGGGTAGGCTCGTTTTCCACAAATGAAATATGTTCCGTTTGGCGCTCCCCATGCCTCTGAAAATAAGAAACTTATACCGAATTGTGGGGTGTGCCGATCCCATCCTGGAATTTGGAAGGTAGAGGTGGATATATTTGCAGCGATGGTAAGGTTGCAACGACTCCATCCAACCAAGTGCAGACCATTAGTGTGCTGAAAACATATGTTTCCCTCACGTTCCTTATTTAGAGTCAGGTATGGTGGTGTATGGCTTCTGTTATATTTAGGAGCGTAAGAGCCTGTGAAACTCGTGGGCTCTAAGCCTCGCTCCTGTAGATATTGTAATGTTGTGCAGGTTAAAGTCGTGTTATGGCAACCCCCATAGTTTGTCATATTAAAATTTCCTAAATTATCCCTCCAAATGATCATGCCTATGACTTCCTCGCGACGCCAAGGAATGGCTCCCATAGGAAGTCCTCCCTGTACATATTTGGGTAATGCGGCACACACCCAGCAGGCACTTTGGTTGGTTTTCTTAGCTAGGATAGGAGAGGCCTAAAAAGGAATTAATTCCATGTTCTCCTTTGTGGGAGAGATGATCATTAATTCCTGCGGAACATAGTCCTACAGCAACAATTATTGTTATAAACAGAAATGATTTCATTCTGAGTCTGTAAATGGGGATGAGGCTCGTCGGCAGTGTGGCGCGTGGATCCAGCGATCTTTTCCTTCCACTCGAACCGCAGACTCGGTTGTCAACAGGATCTGGTAGGGTCCGTCCCACCTGGGCTGGAGAACCTGTGAAGGAAATTTCCTGATCCACACCCACTCTCCTGGGATGAGGTCGTGCCCTCCTTCAGGTGGTGGTCCCCACGCCTCCAGGACCTGCTCGCGGGCTCCTTGTGTGGCCTCTGTCAGCAACTTGCAATAATACAAAGGAATGGTTGATCCATCTGAGGAAACCCCAGTCTCAGCACCTGTAAGAGAACTTGATTCAAATTATTAAAGGCGGCTTTTGCTGCGGGAACCAAGGCAATCTTGTCCTTGTACTGCACTCCCCCCTTAAGCAGATCTGTTAAGAGTTGTGCTCACCCTGTAAAAAACATTGCACCCAGGCCCTGTTAAAATTTCACAATGCTAGACACAAAAGGGCCTTATCATAACTGCTTCTATTAGACACTCTAAAGCTGAAGCAACTCAGACTTGTGGGTTTCCTCGTCAGGGGAAGCACTCAGAATACCATCAACATACTGAGTGATCACAGCCAGTTGAAGCCACGTGATACCCTGTTCTGCATAGTCATTCTTTGTAATGCATAATATTCCAACCCAATAGATCTGGAATAAAACCACCCATTAAAATCTGGTACTCGGCAAGTAAAACTTGCTGTCCCAATACTCCTGTGGCCTCCTGCCATCTTCCCATATACATTGCTCTATAGTACACTGTTGAACAGAGGAGTGAAACAAGCAGGACAGTAGTGCTCCAGTATCCCCTAACAGAGAAACCAACACTCCATTAACAGTACATTTTTATCCACTGGACTGGGACAGACTTAGGGAGGCTACAAGGGATTTACAGGATCTAATCGTTAGGTAAACAGATTTTCTCACAAGACGTTATTCTCCCCAGTCTCGATTCTAAACCTACACCGTTTCAGCATGTCTGGTTTCGAGACATTCGAATAAAACCAAATTGTTTCCATTATTGCAACTAATTGTATAAATTACAATTTATAATAATTTATAATAATACAAAAACTGTTTAACTACTTTTACGTCCACCTGCACTGTACTTATACGTTTCAGACGCTCTTATATTTTCCAATCTCCTTAAGTTGATTTTCGTCAAGTCTCTTTAGTTACGTCTCTAGCCAGTCCCGCTGGCTAAACACACTCACACCGTCATTTAGTATACCAAAACTCACAGTTACACACATACATGCCGGCACACAAATTCATAAAACACACATACACATCGAGAATATATTTTTCTCTTCGTAATACAATGTGCTGTATTCTTGTTTTACTTCTACATGAATCCTTTTAATTCCTGAAGCGCACTCCAGGTTCGCTGCATTTCTAATTTCGGGTGCGGTACTTTAGCCCACCGGTCAATATCTTACGGTTTTGGATTTGATCGTATGGGGGAAATCAGGGAAGGTAGGTGCGATTGCAGACCCCCTCGACGGGGTGCGAGACAGTGTTAGAGTGGCACTGTCATCAACGGCGCCAGCCCCTGCTACATCAAGTCCTTTCCCACTTCGAGTGAGAGTACAGATCTGCGGGCGCCCTCCCTCTAACAGGGGAGACCCTGATCCGTCTTTATCACACTCATACCAAGTGTTATCCCAATCAGACCCCCCTTCTCCATATGGCCACTGAGGGAATTGATCCCAATTATTTTCGTTTCCTGCCTGTTTGTTCCCCTGTGGGAGAGCAGGATATAACTTAGTCGCTGGCTGCAGCACATTAACCAGTGCAGCGTGACCAGGAGTTAATTCCTTCTTTAGTTTCTCATTCTCCTGTACTGCCTCTTTTAGCTTTTTTTCTATACTCTTTCGTAGCGATTAAAATATCTTTTCTTCCGGGTTTTTGTTTTCCCCGTAAACACACTTTTAAGTCACATCCCAATTTCTTTTTTTTTTTTCTCATGTATCTGCCACCACTGGTGCCGGCCGTGCACCAGGGTGGGAGCTACATGCTTGTGCTTTTGCCAATCAATACTCATATATGCTTTCTTTACAGGCGTCTTCGCCCCCAAATTCCCTCTGACAAACTCAGCTTTTTCCATATTTTTCTCCTTCTTTTCCGTCAACTTACACTTTTCCGATATTTAAACGGACCCTTCCACCACTTTCTCAAACCATCAGTTAGCGCACATGTTCGGTCTCTTTAAGATTTACTTTTGTCGTGTGTGAGGTAACAGCTCATTCAGTAGGGGGATGTTTTCACTTGGAAAAACCTGTGCATTACTGCACTCATTCAGCCAAGGGCGTCTGTTACCTCCAGATCTAAATGCCTCTCCGAGACTTTAGAGAGGACTTACACCGCACTGTTCACAGGTAAGAAACGAGACCTCGAAAACCCCCTTTCTTGATCAGTAATTCACCATCCCCAGAACGCCAGCATCGCTGCTTTTGCCCCGGGGTGGACTTACGCACTGAGCTCAATCAGGGCGATTCTCGGGTCTCAACGTCCTTTAAATCCTGCTACTTAATGCTTTGCTCTTTATTATGAGGTGTGTTTATGTTAGTGTCGTGCGTGTGTATATGTATTTCACAAACAAGGAAAACACCAAAAACATACATACATATATCTCTTCTACTCCTGTTTCCTTTAAAACAAAAAAAAAAACCACGCCACGCCAGAAACCACGCCACTCCAATCTGTGCACGATCAAGGCGTAGCTAATCTCAGGACCCCGGGCGTAATTAAAGCCCACACCAATCCTGGATTATACGTGCATTTAATGCACCACTCAGCTCCAGAACCCCGGGCGCAATTAAGGCCCACACCGATCCCGAGCCACAGAACTCCGGGTGCAATTAAGACCCAAACCAGTTCTGACCTTCAGAACTCCGGGTGCAATTAAGACCCACACCAGTCCTGAACTACGTGCATTTAATGCACCACTTGCTCTAGAACCCCGGGCGCAATTAAGGCCCACACCGATTCTGAGCCTCAGAACTCCGGGTGCAATTAAGACCCAAACCAGTTCTGACCTTCAGAACTCTGGGTGCAATTAAGACCCACACCAGTCCTGAACTTCACGGTAAGGGTCCAAAACCCGTTAAAAACTCCACGCGCAATTAAGGCATACACCAGCTTCGAACGCCTGTACACAATACCGCGGAACCCCTGCCAGACCAAATTCTGGGCTTACAGCAACCAACCCATTACATACACCGGTGCCTTCCCCGGGCCAGAGGAATTCAGAAACTCACGTTTACTCCGTCATCTCGGGCGATTCTCGCAGGGAGCAGAGATTTCCCAATCGGTCAGAGAGAGTCGGGACTTTTAAATAAAAGAGGAGTCCTTACCTCTTAGTTATGTGCGCGCTGACCGTCTCTCCTGCCGATGGGAAGTTCTGCGCCTTCTGGAGCATCCGCCGACTACGCCAAATTTGTTGTAACAGAAGAAATAAGGTTCTTGATCCCGAGATGAAGTAAAACAGATGAGTTTATTGCATGCAAGGAACAATAAAGCCGAAGTCTTGTTTCCCGCAAGAAACAACAAAACCGAAGTATTGTTCCACGTACTGTTACAAACTTTTGGGTTATATAGTGTTTTCTTCTCCGTTTCTGACGTCACTCGGTCTGATGGTAAAGAGGGGGGTTCATGGTATTTGGCCAGTTTACGATGTTCTGGGCAAATGGTCAGTTTAACATTACACCCAGGGGGGTTCCTAGCTTGCATCTGCAATCCTTATCAGTTAACCCCCTTTCCTGCCATAAACCCCAGCTTGTGACTTAGAAGTCTAAACCCCCTACAGAAAGGATTAAATTCAAACCCCCGTCTTCACATCTTTCTTCATGGTTCTTTGAAAAACTCAATAGTTTAGACAGTCTTAGAGTTAGTTATTTGCTTTTCATGAATGCCAGAGGTACTCGAAATGTTGTTAAAAGAAAAACTGTGTGCTGAGTTTTATTTTTTACAGGAAACGCATGCATGTTGAAACTAAAGTTTATAAATAATTGAGAAATATTAAAGCAAGGAAAATATGATACGTGTAAAATATACAATTTGATCACATAATTACTTAATTACCTCTGGTAGTTAAATGCTTTTTTCTGCTGCGTTTTTTTTCTCTTGTACATGACTCTGATCCTCTTGTTGTATTTGTATTTGTAAATTCTATGTTTAATAAAAAAAAATTAAAAAAAGCATTCTCTGGTGGTGTCCTGCAGGCTTCCTGTGGGTGTGCGTTGGTGGTATAGTGGTGAGCATAGCTGCCTTCCAAGCAGTTGACCCGGGTTCGATTCCCGGCCAATGCATTGGCGAATGTTTTCAAATGCTGTCATGAGCCTTGGATTGTGACTAGCAAAGCAAAGCCTTTTGAAAGAGCTAAAGCACTGAAAAACGGAATTGAGGGAGAATCTTACAGGGGATTCTGAGCGGTGTCTGCATACACGCAGTCCGATACGGGTGCTGAAAGCTTGAGCTACTCTCAATGTCGTGCTGGCTTTCCCCGGAGTAAATCTGTTACATTGAAAGAATGCTTCTCGCAGGTTCAAAAAGGGACCCTTGTTAATTGGAGAAATCAATGATTTCGAATGAATTCTGTATGCGTTAAAAGACAGCTATACACAGAAAACATGCAGGACACTGCTCATGATGTTTCCCGAGCCGAAACACAGTGCGTTTTTTCAAGCCATCTGACAAAGCCCGCCCACTGAAAACTGCAGCAGATCGTGTAAAGACGTTCAACTTTGTAACTACTGCACGCACAGGAAGCAGAATAAATTCCTCTTTTCAAACTGTCAAAGGTTTGCTTTACGAACGCCGCAGGACATCGCACAATCTCTTTTGAACAGGGACAAACGATTTCTTATGGGGCGCAGTAAGTACTGTTACTGTCACTGCTCGATACCGACGTTGGCCTACTATACCATGTTCAGCCACTGCTAGAAAATGTACGGCTCTAGCACCGGAGCAAACAACAGGAGGGCCGATGTCGAACAGGCACACGTGTCAGACATGGAGAGCGATGAGAATGGGATTCGAACCCATGCCTGCAGAGCACAATGGATTAGCAGTCCATCACCTTAACCACTCAGCCACCTTGTCGACGAAACTGGGCTGTCCGGACATGGGTTGGCGCGCTCCAGATGATCTTTTTCTTTTTTTCCCCACATACTCGAGGGTCATTTTCCTGTTCCACATGTGATTTCAACATTTTCCTTGGGAGATGTCAAGCCAGCAAGCCACTGCTGTGGTTCAGTGGCCAGTGTGGAGTTCAGTGGCCCTGTTTACACAGAAAGCACATTGAGCTCCTTGGACATGAAAAGTTCCAGATAAAAGCCATTTGTCATCCTTTCTCTTGGTGTCGATGTTGCTATTGTATGTAAAGGTGGCAACTTGCTCAGCGAGCAGGCGGAGCACACACCGAATGCAGATGTGTCTGAGTGGTGTGTCCAAGTGGCTGCAAAAGGACAACACTCCTGGGGCCCCGTGGCTTAGTTGGTTAAAGCGCCTGTCTAGTAAACAGGAGATCCCCGCCTACGGCTAGACTTAATTAAATGCAAGTATTCATTTCCTGTCTTTAACGCGACTTGTTTTTCTTAAAATGGATGCAACTTGCAAAACATGAAACACAAGCCTTGCTAATCAGCGCTAGCAGCTGGCAAAAAAAAGGAGTCAGCTATTTTTTTTTCTTTAACCTTAACCCTGCTAACGGAGAAGAGTTAAACGACCGAGTCTATGCAGCTTAAACGGTGCGCAAGTCGGGTTCTTAGCTGAAAGGGTGGTAAATCACGCTCACCCCAGTCCTTAATCTTTTAAAGAGGATACAAAATTGAACCTAGTCGCCACATCACATACATCCTGTTAAATGATAAAAAGGTAACATCTATCCTCGCTCCAGAGTAAATCTCACGTTGAGGGCATCTTTTTTTTCACTTTACCGTGAGTCGGGCTCGGCTGCACAGAGGAGAGAGCAGAGCAATGAGGTCACAGGGACAGGGGAGTCACACGCTGGCGGTTTGAATACGCGGAAGATCACTGAGGGATCCACAGTATGTGGACCCTCCGTTCGCCATCAGTCCACACTCCGGACTCTGAATCCTGCCATCCGATTTAAGATCTCGGCGGAACCTGTGGCGCAGTTCCTTCTTAAAACGTAATCTGGTGAGCATTTCTAGAATCGCACTTGTATAGATGCAGCCTTTAATGTGTTGCTAGGTTAAAATTGATGACTTCTTGTATTTCAGTAGGCAACTGCCCTCTTGATTTTGGATTTAATTTCTTTATTACAGGGGCGCTTTTATGAAGACAGAGTCATGTTCAGGTACTTTGCTTGATGGAGGAAGCTCATTTCGGACTCTGTGATCTGCTCACCTGGAAAGGTCTGCTGTACTACTACAAGAGAGAAGTAGGGTCTGGAAGAAGGGACAATTTTATGATGCTTTGGAAGATAGTTTTTTTTTTCTTATACTGAAAATGAAAAGTAGTTGTTTCTATATGGACTCAGTCTTTGGAATTTGTATATTTATACATTTCAGTGAACCCTCAGCCATTCCTTCTGTATTGTAATTCAATTTCTCTTTTAAAATTCCTTCCCCACTTCTTGGACCTGCAGTTGCTGAACTCCACAATGGCTTCTATTGGAAAGTCTGTGACTGAGACCATTATTTATTTAGGAGCAATGAGCAATTCTTATATAAATGCAATAAAATCATTATGCTCAAACTATGAGAGAGAATTTTAAGGATAATTTAAGAAATCAGTCTTAGCTTGTTTCTATACACAGATGGTATTATTTATTTTCAAAGGAAACCCGCGAGGATTCCCCTGGTGTGCAAGATGTGCCTGAATACTTTTGATCAGCTTCCTGCTCACTTCAAGAGGGCGTGTATGAAGCACGCCACGGCAGAAGAGATCAGGTGGCCTCTCAACAGGCGAGGGAGGACATGATGAATCACCTGAAGAACGGGGTCATCATGGATTACCACAGAATAGAGATCAAAGGACACTTTGTGGGCTTGAAATACAAAGAAAATCATGTTCTATGGGACAAGATAAATACAAAACTTAAGCTTTTATTTTAATTAGATTTATTTATAAAGCATAAGCAATCATTTATTACATTAATATATGTGAAAATAACATTTTAGCATCATACGTTTAGTATATTTAGTCCCTAATGCTGAAAGAAATGATCATAGAACATGACATCTAACCTTACCTGCTGTGTTTTTAATCCCTATTGCTCAATGCACGGTGAAAGCATTGCATACATATGTCTGACAATGAGGAATGGGCCCCTGAGACAGTCATTTGCCTGTTTCACAAATGATCGTATTTTACTAGAGATTCTGTTTGGGATTCAGATGTGCATTCGGACAGCAATCCCTTTCAAGAAATGATACGTTCTGGATGAGGTCAAAGGTGCTGGAACACTGTATCTAGGATGTGTTTGCAGAGACTGTGTGTCTCCTGCTTCAACGCAGTGAGAAATAGATGTGCTCCTGTAATTCATTGGTACATGCCCAGGGCAGTAAGCAGTCTGAGGATTTATTTCCTGACGGCATAGAGCAGTGAAGCAGTGAAGTAGTGCAACACACTGGATCATTATATTATTAGAATCTATTCTACTTAAATTATTACATTATACACAATTTGAGTTCATTTTAAAAAGTAAAAGGTAATGAAAGGAATGCATTTTCGTAAGAAAGATAATACCGATATGCATGTGATAATCTTCCTTATATCATGTAGTGCGTCATTTGGACACTTTGTGGGATTGAAATACAAAGAAAATCATGTTCTATGGTACAAGATAAATACAAAACTTAAGCTTTTATTTTAATTAGATTTGTTTATAAAGCATAAGCAATCATTTATTATATTAATATATGTGTGTAGCGGCGAGGCTTATTAATAAGGCAGAATTAAGTGTTCTGAGCCTTCCCAAATGAGGCCCCATTTCTCTGTTCATCTCTGTGGTGCAGCCACAGAGAGACTATTCATGCAGGGTGATTTAAGGTCCTAGGACAGCTCCCAAAGGGGGATGCACTTAGCTAAGCCTGGCTATCATGATCAATGGTCATCCATTGGCGCCTATCTGTCTAGGGAGTGCCAGTTGGACATCTGGACTGCATTACTAAGTGTCAGGACTAAGTGACTCATATCTCACCTTGATCAATCAATCAGGGACTGGTAGGGCCGAGTAACCCACGTGGGACTCTGATGCCCATGGAACTTTCAGCCAATCAATGAGCTGAAGTTCCTCCAGGTAAAAACAGGCAACACAGAGAGCCTGTGAGATTCAGTAAGATTCAGAAGGGAGGATTCAGAGGATTCTGTGGACAATTCTAAAGGGAATTCAAAGGAGAATTCCAGGGCAGGGCGGCCCAGGAGCAGAAGGCTCCCAAGGGCAGGACATTCTCGCAGCGCGCCTCCTGACCATCCTGAGATTCAGCCCGGACAACCACGGAACGGCCAGTGTGTCCGAGTGCCAGAACTTTCCTTTGTTCTAAGAGTCTAGAGCGGAGGTTGCCAGAGAATAACCAGAGGATCCACCCGAGGTTAGCACCAGCAGCAGGCCTCGTGAACAGGTCGGAACTGTGGACAGCTGAATCACTATTCAGAACTAGCTCTTCATCAGAAACGAACCGGTCCTCTTCCTGACTTGCTGGGACCCACAGTCATCTTTTCTCCTGTGCACAAACTTTGCTAGTTAAAGCCCACAGTGAGCATCAGCAGCGCAGCGTCGCAAGCCGCACAGCACAGCCTGGCACGGAGCCAGAGAGCGCGGATTGGACAGCAACAGCCTGCAACTGTTTCTTTGTGCCCGCAGGAAGATCTGAATCCCCAAAGATTGGATGAGTATTCAACTTCAATGCATTACAGCTCGAGAATTCAATTGTTATCCCAACCAGTTGATATCAATTTAATTCCTAAGAGTTATGTACTTGTTTGAGTATCTAATGTAGAAGTTATAACCAAGTTCATTAACGAAACGGTCTTAATGAATGATATACTGAACGTATGTCCTCTTGATATGTGTAACACTTCGTAACTGACTGAATATATATCTTTTGTATTCTGATAACCCTCTCGATAAGATCTGTTAGGTTTACATGCATATTTTATGTATTAATAAATGTATCCTCGTGTATTAGTACCTGTGTGTGCGCGTTGTTTGAGTTATGTCACATGGTTGGATTCTAAAGCCATCAAAAGAATCAACTTTGTGATTTACTGCTACAATTAATAATTGTCTCAGTAAATGCCCAAACCCTACAGAACTGGTGCCTTCAGAGAGCCACTACATTTAATTTTGCTATGGCAACATTACATATTTGGCGTCCCTGAGCCGGTTTTCTTACATGTGAAAATAACATTTTAGCATCATATTATTACATACAGGTCTCTAGCTTCAACACAGTGATATATATATATACTCAGTGATTTATTGGTACATGCCCAGGTCAATAATCAGAATGAGGATTTATTTCCAGACGGGCTACAGGTAGTGTTGTGAAATACTTCAACACACTGGATCGCAGATTTAGACCCCCTGCACTCTTACTCCTTAAAAACCAAAGAAATGAAGATATGTAGCAATCACATTGCAACAGGGCTGACAGTGACTTAATGCTTATACTAGTGGACTTCTGGTACCTTTAGGGTACGGTGTTCCCTGAAGGGCTCTCAAACCCCGCATTTCAGATGCCTAGCTGTTTCGCTGATGTGTTGCACCTCAGAATCACTTTTAAACCTTACCTCTGGTATCTTTAATCCCTATTGCTCAACGCATGGTGAAAGTATTGCATAAATGTGTCTGAAAATGAGCAATGGGCACCTGAGAGACTCATTTGCCTGTTTCACAAATGATCATATTTGACTAGAGATTCTGTTTGGGATTCAGTTGTGCATTCTGACAGCAATCGCTTTCAAAAAACGATACATTCTGGATGAGGTCAAGGTGCAGGAACACTGTATTTAGGATGTGTTTGCACTTATTCTGTCTCTAGCTTCAACACAGCGATATATGTATATGCTCACTGATTTTTCGGTACATGCCCAGGGCAATAATCATTATGAGGATTTATTTCCTGATGTGCTAGGGGTAGTGTTGTGAAATACTTCAACACACTGGATCGCAGGTTTAAACCGCCTGCACTCTTACTCCTTAAAAACCAACAAATGCAGATATGTAGCAATCATATTGTAGCTGACACTCATTTGCCTGTTTCACAAATGATCATATTTTACTAGAGATTCTGTTTGGGATCCGGATGTGCATTCTGACAGCATCTCCTTATCGCGGCTTTGCCCTTCTTGCCTCTTTGGACAATATCTCCATCTTGTGGTCGTTATTGGTAATGTCTAGACAACATCTCCATCTTGTGGTCGTTGTTGGTAATGTCTTCTTATGCCCTTATTTATTTTAATTCTCTATTAGTTGATTCTAGAATCTCTACAATGGAGATGAAAACATCAGTTTTATAGCAGACAATATGACATTATTTATAGTCCAATTAGAAACTTATTACCCTGTTTTTAACATAATAACAAATTAAAATTGATTAAAACTAAGTTTGGAACACCAGGGAACATAACAAATGATTTTTAGGAAAACCATGAGGTTCTCTGTGTCCAATGCCTGCAAGGGGAGAAAGCTAGAATCCTTTGATTTTTTCAAAATTTGAAAATAAACATCATATAACAACAGCTTTCATTCCTAGGAGTGAAAAATAACCATTTTTGAAGACATAGTAGTTTCTAAAACACTACAATAAAGTTAAAAACATCAGTTTTATATTACATTATTTTTAGTGAAATTAGTCATTTATTGCACTATTTTTAATAAAATCTCTAATTAAAAGTGATTAAAATTAAGTTTGGAACAACAAGGAACACAAAAAAAAAAGATTTTTAGGAAAACCACGAGGTCCTCTGTGCCCGATGCCTGCAAGGGGAGAAAGCTAGAATCCTAAAAAAAGGTAATCAATTCGGATTAGTTTCCTTAGAGCTGGTTCAGAGTTTGCTCAAGAGTTTACCTTTCACAGATGCGCAAAGAAGAATGTTGGGGGTGCACGCTTCAAGGCGCCTTACAGCTGTAGGGAGTGATTTGAGACGATTCGTGGCGTGTGCTCATTCCCATATACCGTACGCCCCGGGGTGCAGTGCTAGGATGACGTACAATACCGCTTGGGCACGTAACGGCGTTATATGCAAGTGCGGGACGTGAGGGTTTTGCGTTTGTTCGTTTTGTTTTGCTCTGCTTTGCTTTGTTTTGCTTTCCATCGCGTTGGTAAGAGCATAAATAAAAAGGCGATTCCTGTGTCGACCACTAATGTAAGAGCTATTTCAAGTGCGCCGTGGTGCGGCTTTTCAAATGCTTAACAGGATGATTTTGCATGCACGCGTGCTTTCATGCAGTCGTGTGTGCAACCATGTCTGCTTACGTGCAAACGGGCGTGGTTTCATGTATGCAAAAAACTTTCCTGGGCTCTTCTGAAGCACATAAAATTATTTGGAGATATACATTTGTCTTATTTTCCTCTTAGGCTCTAGAATTGATAACTTTTTTTTCATTTTTGGCATTTTTCATCATTTTCCAGAAAGTGGTTGCAAGCCCGATATCATGCGAAGAAACTTCAGGATTCCGGGATCAGTCAATGGATTTTCTTCAAAGTTGGATTTT
Organism: Lepisosteus oculatus; assembly: GCF_040954835.1. Taxonomy (NCBI): domain Eukaryota; kingdom Metazoa; phylum Chordata; class Actinopteri; order Semionotiformes; family Lepisosteidae; genus Lepisosteus; species Lepisosteus oculatus. Next base: position 473,454 of record NW_027168298.1, read on the forward strand.
TGCACTCTGTGGACCAAGAGATGTTGTTCTATAATGTTTTTTTTTTTTCAAATTTAAAAATATCATTTTTTCATGGAGATTTGAATGGGATGGATTCACCCTCCTTTAGCCAGGACAGAGCTCCAGGAGCCTGGGTAGGATTCTAGCTTTCTCCCCTTGCAGGCACCTGGCACAGAAGACATCATTTTTTTCCTTAAAATCTTTTTTTTTTTGTGTTCCTTGTTGCTCCAAACTTAATTCTATTCACTTTTAATTAGAGATTATATTAAAAATAGTGCAATAAATGACTAATTTCACTAAAAATACTAAAAGTAATATAAAACGGATGTTTTTAACTTTATTGTAGTGTTTTAGAAACTAATGTCTTCAAAAATGGTTATTTTTCACTCCTAGGAATGAAAGCTGTTGTTATATGATGTTTATTTTCAAATTTTGAAAAAGCAAAGGATTCTAGCTTTCTCCCCTTGCAGGCATCGGACACAGAGAACCTCATGGTTTTCCTAAAAATCATTTTTTATGTTCCCTGGTGTTCCAAACTTAGTTTTAATCAATTTTAATTTGTTATGTTACAAACAGGGTAATAAAGTCTTAATTGGACTATAACTAATGTCATATTGTCTGCTACAAAACTGATATTTTCAGCTCTATTGTAGAGATTCTAGAATCAACTAATAAAGAATTGAAATAAAAAAAGGGCATAAGAAGACATTACCAACAACGACCACAAGATGGAGATATTGTCTAGACATTACCAACAACGACCACAAGATGGAGATATTTTCCAAAGAGGCAAGAGGGGCAAAGCTGCGATAAGGTAAAATCATTTTTTGAAAGAGATTGTTGTCAGAATGCACATCCGTATCCCAAACAGAATCTCTAGTAAAATATGATCATTTGTGAAACAGGCAAATGAGTGTCAGCTACAATATGATTGCTACATATCTGCATTTGTTGGTATTTGAGGAGTAAGAGTGCAGGTTTAAACCTGCGATCCAGTGTGTTGAAGAATTTCACAACACTACCTCTAGCACATATGGAAATAAATCCTCATAATGATTATTGCCCTGGGCATGTACCAAAAAATCAGTGAGCATATATATATATATATCACTGGGTTGAAGCTAGAAACACAGAATAACTGCAAACACATCCTAAATACAGTGTTCCAGCACCTTTGACCTCATCCAGAACGTATCATTTCTTGAAAGGGATTGCTGTCCGAATGCACATCTGAATCCCAAACAGAATCTCTAGTAAAATACGATCATTTGTGAAACAGGCAAATTACTGTCTCAGGGGCCCATTTCTCATTGTCAGACACATGTATGCAATGCTTTCACTGTGCATTGAGCAATAGGGATCAAAAACACCGCAGGTAAGGTTAGAAGTCATGTTCTATGATCATTTCTTTCAGCATTAGGGACTAAATATACTAAACGTATGATGCTAAAATGTTATTTTTACACATATTAATGTAATAAATGATTGCTTATGCTTTATAAACAAATCTAATTATAATAAAAGCTTAAGTTTTGTATTTATCTTGTACCATAGAACATGATTTTCTTTGTATTTCAAGCCCACAAAGTGTCCAAATGATGCACCTTTGACCTCATCCAGAACGTATCATTTCTTGAAAGGGATTGCTGTCCGAATGCACATCTGAATCCCAAACAGAATCTCTAGTAAAATACGATCATTTGTGAAACAGGCAAATGACTGTCTCAGGGGCCCATTTCTCATTGTCAGACACATGTATGCAATGCTTTCACTGTGCATTGAGCAATAGGGATCAAAAACAGAATGGAAACAGACATGGAAACCAACGAGGATGGGATTTGAACCCATGCGTGCAAAGCACAATGGATTAGCAATCCATCGCCTTAACCACTCGGCCACCTCATTAACAAAACTGGGCTGTCCCAACTGGGTTGGTGCGCTCCAGATGATCTTTTTCTTTTTTTTCCCTTGTACTCGAGGGTCATTTTCCTGTTCCACATGCGATTTCAACATTTTCCTTGGGAGATGTCAAGCCAGCAAGCCACTGCTGTGGTTCAGTGGCCAGCGTGGAGTTCAGTGGCCCTGTTGTACACAGAAAGCACATTGAGCTCCTTGGACATGAAAAGTTCCAGATAAAAGCCATTTGTCATCCTTTCTCTTGGTGTCGATGTTGCTATTGTATGTAAAGGTGGCAACTTGCTCAGCGAGCAGGCGGAGCACACACCGAATGCAGATGTGTCTGAGTGGTGTGTCCAAGTGGCTGCAAAAGGACAGCACTCCCGGGGCGCTGTGGCTTAGTTGGTTAAAGCGCCTGTCTAGTAAACAGGAGGCCCTGGGTCTGAATCCCAGTGGATAACCGCCTACGGCTAGACTTAATTAAATGCAAGTATTCATTTCCTGTCTTTAACACGACTTGTTTTTCTTAAAATGGATGCAACTTGCAAAACATGAAATACAAACCTTGCTAATCAGCGCTAGCAGCTGGCAAAAAAAAAAGAAGTCAGCAATGTTTTTTTTCTTTAACCTTAACCCTGCTAATGGAGAAGAGTTAAACGACCGAGTCTATGCAGCTTAAACGGTGTGCACGTCGGGTTCTTAGCTGAAAGGGTGGTAAATCACGCTCACCCCAGTCCTTAATCTTTTAAAGAGGATACAAAATTGAACCTAGTCGCCACATCACATACATCCTGTTCAATGATAAAAAGGTAACATCTATCCTCGCTCCAGAGTAAATCTCACGTTGAGGGCATATTTTTTTTCACTTTACCGTGAATCGGGCTCGGCTGCACAGAGGAGAGAGCAGAGCAATGAGGTCACGGGGACAGGGGAGTCACACGCTGGCTGTTTGAACACGCGGAAGATCACTGAGGGATCCACAGTATATGGACCCTCCGTGCGCAATCAGTCCGCACTCCGGACTCTGAATCCTGCCATCCGAGTTAAGATCTCGGCAGAACCTGAAGCGCAGTTCCTTCTTAAAACGTAATCTGGTGAGCATTTCTAGAATCGTACTTGTATAGATGCAGCCTTTAATGTGTTGCTAGGTTAAAATTGATGACTTCTTGTATTTCAGTAGGCAACTGCCCTCTTGATTTTGGATTTAATTTCTTTATTACAGGGGCGCTTTTATGAAGCCAAGGGACCAGGGAGCTGCCCCAGTACTGGGATGGCCAGTTCGAAATCATAGAAACTATTGTCAATTCCAGTCCCATGTCAGTGCGAGCAGGGATTTTGACATCTTGTTTTGCTATGTTCTGCACCAACAGGCAGGTGGCTCAGCCATTCCGTTCCAGTCTGGGGGTTCAACAGACTGCTAGGTTCAGTCTGATAAACTGAGCTGATGGTTGGAAGAAAACCATCTCAGCGTCCATTCTCTGTCCCTTCTTTAGGACAAGGCGTACCGGAAACCCTGCTGTTGACGCAGGAACGATCAGGTCCGATTCGTTTACTACCTGGCAGGCCTGAGGAATCGTCTGACCTGACCGAATGTTCTCGGGGTCACCGCTTAGAGAGTGGGCATCTGGGTCCACCCGTTTCCACAGCACACTGTTTACTGTGTCCAGCTGGGCGCCCAGTCGAACCAATAGGTCTGCACCAATGCAGACCGAATGGGTCAGCTGAGGTGCTACCTGGAAGTAGTGAGCAAACTTCCTTTTTCCGATGGAGATGGAAGCTACACAGCTTCCTTTGCTCCAAATGGACCTATGAGGTGGGGGTGCCCACCACAGAACCTGTGACTGCGTCACCAGGGTCACCTGACAGCTTCGCGACAGGTCCTCGAACAGACCTTCACTGATTATGGACTTCTCAGAGCTGAGGCTAAGAATTACATCATCAACCTGCACTTCTGCCACCTGGACCCCCTCCCACCACCATGGGGTGGTAGTCCTGGACCCCCTGAGGTACCAGGGTGCACAGAAAGGACTCCCATTCATTACCGGACAGGGAGATCCACTCTTCTTCAGGGATGAAAAGGGGGTGTGCTTTACCTGGCGGGTCAAGCAGCTGCTCGGAGCACTGCTCCTGTAGTTGGGAGACCGTGGGAGTGCTGGCCTGGGCAGGACTTCCCTGTAGTTTTGGAAAGCAAGAAGAGACATTTATTCTCGTCCAGAGGAACCAGGAGGAACCTCCAACTCAGCTATAGTGTTCAGTGGGCACTGTGTGATCACAGCATAACCACTGAATCCCCCTTTTTGCTGTGCAACAGGCTTAGGGTTTTTGACCTGAGCCCACAATTTTCCACGCTGGCAGTCCACCAGAGGCTCCAGCCTGTCAAGCAGGTCTTGGCCAATGAGTAGTGGCTCTGTTTTTAACCTAGAGATGTAAACAGGATGCACCACGTTCATTGGCCCGAACCTAAGTGCCACCCACACTCGGTGTGTGATCCTGGCATGATCCTGGGTATAGCTGGAAATATCTATCTTACACGGTTCTACCTTAAGTCTGATGCCTTTTCCTTTCGCTACTCGTTTGAGCTCGCTGAGTAGATCGGCTGACATCAAACTAATTTCAGCCCCAGTGTCAATCAGTGCTTCTCTATCTAAGACGTTTTCAAGAGAAACCTTGATATAAATACGCCTTGCTTTGCCTTTCTGGCTGAGATTCCCTAAGAATTGTAGGAAGCCTGCCTTTTCTTTGACTTCAGGGGCGGGGTCAGCGCCCAACTCAGAGTCACAGCCTTCTTCCAGACAGGAACCCTCCCACCCAATCAGATAGACTGAGGGAGGGGCTTGGGACGGATCCCCGCCTCCTCCAGTGAGAAGGGGCGTGGTCCCCCTAAGCTCATTCACACTTCTGGCATTCGCTGCGGAAGGTTTACCCTGTCCTGATCTCTCAGGCAGGGCTTGTTCAAGCCTGGCCAGGCGGGCTGCAGTCGACTCCCTTCGTCCAGTCTTATGATAGACTCTGCCTGAGCCCTTGCCTTCCCCGTAGCGCTCACGGCGGCTCTGACGCTTAGTGCGGTCCTGCCTGCCTATTTTGCGCCGGGGCTTAGCGGGGCTTACCTTCGGCAATAGGATTTATACTCTCCAAGATGATATTTGCACTTTCTGGAGAGGCGATTTTCTCCACTTCAGTAGCCCGATTTCGTCGATTGCGTGGAGAGGGCTGTAGAATGTGGCGCCGTCTTTCCTGCTCCGTCCATGACAGGCGTGCTGGTCTCTGGAGAGAGAGCACGGTCCATCAGCGCACCCCAATAAAGGCACTGGAAGCAGCTGAATCGCATTGGTGAAGCTCAGCGCTGGGCCGCTGGGCACATCTGACCACAGTTTCCGTAGTGTAGTGGTTATCACGTTTGCCTCACACACGAAAGATCCCCGGATCGAAACCGGGAGGAAACAGACCAGACTTCTTCTGTCACCACGCACAAAAGGGGATTGGGGATTCGCCTAGTGCTGTGATCGAACAGACCCACTCACCTCTTAGTGTGGCGGGATCTGCACAGTGCATGTCGCAGCGCATCCTGCTTTCACTTCAATGCGCGTCCTGATGTACCCCGGTCTCCCGCGTGACAGGTGGGGACAGGTGACAGGTCCACGTGACAGGTCCTATACTAACGAGGAAGACATCGCTCTCTCCGACCCCCGGCATCGTGTCCCGACCCACCGTGCTGGAAGCCGACTCGTGCTGTGATTCCTTTACGGAGCAGAAATGACAACCGAGGAGCCGAGAGATCATTTCAGCATTTCGCGTCTGAACGGAAAACACAAACGACCAACTCGGAATGATTTGCCTTTGACGCTTATCAAAGCGTTCTTTGTGCATCGAACAGACCCACTCACCTCTTAGTGTGGCGGGATCTGCACAGTGCATGTCGCAGCGCTCCCTGCTTTCACTTCAATGTGCTTCCTGATGTCGAGTCGTGTGCCGTGCGGAGGCTCTGAAAGCGAGAGCAATGAAAAGGTGCACGACGCTGTGTTAGAAAACAGAGAAGTGAAAGGCAGTCCTTTCTCTAAGGAGGTAAAAGAAAAGCTACTCCCCGTCGGGGAATCGAACCCCGGTCTCCCGCGTGACAGGCGGGGATACTTGCCACTATACTAACGAGGAAGACATCACACGCTCCGACCCCCGGCATCGTGTCCCGACCCAGCGTGCTGGAAGGCGACGCGTGCTGTGATTCCTTTACGGAGCAGAAATGACAACCGAGGAGCCGAGAGATCATTTCAGCATTTCGCGTCTGAACGGAAAACACAAACGACCAACTCGGAATGACTTGCTTTGGACGCTTTTCAAAGCGTTCTTTGTGCACGACAACTGCGCCGCCTAGCAGATACAAATGGGTTGTACAACTTTGAAGTAGCAAATGGAAGAGGGCTAAGCCTCCTCTCTTTTAGCCCAGGTTCGATCTGTCTCCCAGAATCACCAGGGCGCACGCACACACACACACCCGTGCCGTTGAAGTACTCTGCTTCATTTCTAAGGGCAACTCAACATTCACTCCTACCCCGAGTGCAGAAAAGACAGCGTCTGCAGCAACAGCAGCTCAGGTCTCTGCACAGGAGCTAAGCTGCCCCCATCTCCTCTGCTCTGCGGCTCCTACGGAGTGGAGTCCTGCCTGGAGCCGTGTTTGCAGGCGGCGGCTCCCCGCACCCTGTCTGTGCGTCGTGTCCAAGAGCTCCTGGGAGGAAGAGAGAGCCCTCCGACTCGGGGGCTTTTCCACGGTCTGTGTGAGGAGGGGCGGGTGTGTCCAGCAGCTTATCGAGCGGAAGCCTGGGGCGGCGGAGAGCTGTGATCGTGCAGACCTTGAGGTGTCACCTCTTTGTCTGCTTTCCCGCCCTCCCTCCGCCCAAGCTCTGCTCCAAAGTAGCCCGGCAACCCCTCACACCTGCACGTGTCACAACCTAAGGTGTGGTCATGAGACACCCATGGGGTGTTGTTCTGTTCTTGCTAATTGTTTCCTGCCCGTCGCAGGCAGGAGTCCATGCGAGGAAGATGCGCTGGACAGAGCTCAGAGGGCGCACCTGGGTGGCTTTCCTTCTGAGTGACGTTCCTGCAACACTCTCCCGCTACTCTTGGTGCGCTCATGCCGCAACACAGGAAGGCTGGAGCAGGTGGCTGTGGGCTCTGTGCACCGCCGAAATAGCTCAGCTGGGAGAGCGTTAGACTGAAGATCTAAAGATCCCGGGTTTCGGTGTTTTGTTTCATCGCGCCCTTTGTTCCTCTCTCCAGCGCCCCCTGCCTAAAGTGACGCGTCCCTTTCTCAGTCCGAAACGCAAGCGAGACACCAGCAGCAGTCCCCGCAGGTTTCCGTGGTGTAGCGGCTATCACGTTCGCCTAACACGCGAAAGGTCCCCGGTTCGAGACCGGGCGGAAACAGCCTCGTTTTGCACGCTCCTGTACTTCACAGAGGTATTGAGCGACCGGTCATTTGTTCCCAATGTATTTCCGGTGCCTTCATGCACTCTTGTACCAAACGCACGTTCCTTCTGTATGCGGAGCCGATCATTTGCAATTGGGCTGTGCCGACAGATCAGGACGAGCTCTGTCGGCTCAATAGCAGCGCAGGACCTGCAAGAACAACAGAAAGATTAGCATCCAGCGGGGGCTTCTTAGTGAGCCCAAGATCTCATCAAGAATCGGCTCCAGCAACAGGGCTGGGCGCATTGTTCCATTCTCCGACCACTCTCGGTGTAAACAAGTCCCTCCTGGTCTCTGCTTGAATTGCACTTTCCTGCGTTTGCTTTGGTGTAACTGGCTTCCCCTGCATGGGCGAATGTGAAGAAGATCCTTAGTAAGTCATTGAAGAAACCCGAGAAGAGGTCGGAGTGGTCTCTGTCGTTCATCAACGATCCAGTCAGGCAGTACTCCTCTGTAAAGCGCCGTTCGTTCACATCAATTGGCTTTTTTTTGCCTTCATTCGTGCAAGTAGTAAAAGCAGACGCCCCTATTCTGCCGTGACCCGGATTCGAACCGGGGTTGTTGCGGCCACAACACAAAGTACTGACCACTATACGATCACGGCGAGTTACCGATACACACGTGGCAGGGCGGAAAAGGCTGTGCTCTCTTCGTGTGACATAATTCGGGAAAGTCCTGACGTTGCATTTCAACTGAGCCCCAGTATACATCGACCCTTCGACACTCTGAGTGACAGCTCTCTTGCGTGTTTTCTCATATTTATGTAGTTTGCTTGCATGATGCCCGGAACAGCAGGGTTGTGCACTCCCATATGGTCTAGCGGTTAGGATTCCTGGTTTTCACCCAGGCGGCCCGGGTTCGACTCCCGGTATGGGAACGTGTCAATCTTGCCTCCTGCTTTCCAAAAAATCAGCACTGTGTACGAAGGAGCCGCATTAAAACTACTCAACGTGCGAGAAGAGGGGGCGCTTGTTTCCAGCCGAAACTTCTCGCGTGTGAGACGAGCTGACCATCGCTGCAGGAGGTGGGAGGGTCACTCTGGTAGACAGGGCTGACCTTCGGCAACAGGATTTATACTCTCCAAGATGATATTTGCACTTTCTGGAGAGGCGATTTTCTCCACTTCAGTAGCCCGATTTCGTCGATTGCGTGGAGAGGGCTGTAGAATGTGGCGCCGTCTTTCCTGCTCCGTCCATGACAGGCGTGCTGGTCTCTGGAGAGAGAGCACGGTCCATCAGCGCACTCCAATAAAGGCACTGGAAGCAGCTGAATCGCATTGGCGAAGCTCAGCACTGGGCCGCTGGGCATGTCTTACCACTGTTTCCGTAGTGTAGTGGTTATCACGTTCGCCTCACACGCGAAAGGTCCCCGGTTCGAAACCGGGCGAAAACAGATTTCTTTTGTCGCCACGCACAAAAGGGGATTGGGGATTCGCCTAGCGCTGTGATCGAACAGACCCACTCACCTCTTAGTGTGGCGGGATCTGCACAGTGCATGTCGCAGCGCATCCTGCTTTCACTTCAATGCGCGTCCTGATGTACCCCTGTCTCCCGCGTGACAGGTGGGGACAGGTGACAGGTCCTATACTAACGAGGAAGACATCGCTCTCTCCGACCCCCCGGCATCGTGTCCCGACCCACCGTGCTGGAAGCCGACGCGTGCTGTGATTCCTTTACGGAGCAGAAATGACAACCGAGGAGCCGAGAGATCATTTCAGCATTTCGCGTCTGAACGGAAAACACAAACGACCAACTCAGAATGACTTGCCTTTGACGCTTTTCAAAGCGTTCTTTGTGCACGACGACTGCGCCGCCTAGCAGATACAAATGGGTTGTACAACTTTGAAGTAGCAAATGGAAGAGGGCTAAGCCCCCTCTCTTTTAGCCCAGGTTCGATCTGTCTCCCAGAATCACCAGGGCGCACACACACACACCCGTGCCGTTGAAGTGCTTTGCTTCATTTCTAAGGGCAACTCAACATTCACTCCTACCCCGAGTGCAGAAAAGACAGCGTCCGCAGCAACAACAGCTCAGGTCTCTGCACAGGAGCTAAGCTGCCCCCATCTCCTCTGCTCTGCGGCTCCTGCAGAGCGGAGTCCTGCCTGGAGCCGTGTTTGCAGGCGGCAGCTCCCCACGCTCTGTCTGTGCGTCGTGAAATTAATTAATAACGTTAATAAATTTATAAAGTTATAAATTAGAAATTAATAACGATATAATTATATTCATGTACCGCAACACAAGAATAGTACACGCTGTACATTGTCTGTCGATAATGTTTCTGTAGTGCTTTAGTGGGTTAGGTTCCTGACTTCCATGTCACACGGTCTATGATTGAATCCCATGGAACTATGACTTTATTTTTTAACAAACATTTCTTTGAAAAAATGAAACGTTTCCCTTGGTCAGAGATTAAATAAAACCTCACTTTTTTAGGTTTTACTGTGCAGAGTGAGGTTTTACCTCACTTTTTTTGAGCAGAAGGTTTACTGTGACCTGAGAAGGGCCGGCATCCAATCACGGTGGTAAATACACACAAGCTCTCACTCATCTGAGCTACATGGCTACCAAGATGATCTCGGGTGCGCCGAGCTGGTACGGAACATATTGAACTGATCGACGGCGAATTGTCTCTCAGACAGGCTTTTCACCTCTAAGCTCCCTGACTGACAGTGATCAGCTAGGTAGTGAAACAGTCAGCTGCTTCTAAGCCTTAAACAGCTGCATCTCGGCGCTTCCACGGAGAGATGATTTGAAAGCCGAACATCACCCATTGGGAACACCTTACTATCACTAGTTTAAGAGACTCTTAAGGTCTTGCAGAGGTGCCTGTCTAATAGCATGCGCTTTGCAAGCTATAGGTGTTTAGGCTGAGGCAGAATGCCTGTTAACAAAATGTTTTTCTAAAGGTGTGTCCGAGTGGCTGCAAAAGGACAACGCTCCTGGGGTGCTGTGGCTTAGTTGGTTAAAGCGCCTGTCTAGTAAACAGGAGATCCTGGGTTCGAATCCCAGCGGTGCCTTCTTTGTTCTGTCTTCTTGAACAGTACTGGTCATTATGGACAACCGCCTACAGCTAGACTTAATTAAATGCAAGTATTCATTTCCTGTCTTTAACGCGACTTGTTTTTCTTAAAATGGATGCAACTTGCAAAACATGAAATACAAACCTTGCTAATCAGCGCTAGCGGCTGGCAAAAAAAAAAGAAGTCAGCAATGTTTTTTTCTTTAACCTTAACCCTACTAATGGAGAAGAGTTAAACGACCGAGTCTATGCAGCTTAAACGGTGCGCACGTCGGGTTCTTAGCTGGTAAATCACGCTCACCCCAGTCCTTAATCTTTTAAAGAGGATACAAAATTGAACCTAGTCGCCACATCACATACATCCTGTTCAATGATAAAAAGGTAACATCTATCCTCGCTCCAGACTAAATCTCACGTTGAGGGCATATTTTTTTTCACTTTACCGTGAGTCGGGCTCGGCTGCACAGAGGAGAGAGCAGAGCAATGAGGTCACGGGGACAGGGGAGTCACACGCTGGCGGTTTGAATACGCGGAAGATCACTGAGGGATCCACAGTATATGGACCCTCCGTGCGCCATCAGTCCGCACTCCGGACTCTGAATCCTGCCATCCGAGTTAAGATCTCGGCGGAACCTGAGGCACAGTTCCTTCTTAAAACGTAATCTGGTGAGCATTTCTAGAATCGTACTTGTATAGATGCAGCCTTTAATGTGTTGCTAGGTTAAAATTGATGACTTCTTGTATTTCAGTAGGCAACTGCCCTCTTGATTTCGGATTTAATTTCTATATTACAGGGGCGCTTTTATGATGACAGAGTCATGTTCAGGTACTTTGCTTGATGGAGGAAGCTCATTTCGGACTCTGTGATCTGCTCACCTGGAAAGGTCTGCTGTACTACTACAAGAGAGAAGTAGTCTGGAAGAAGGGACAATTTTATGATGCTTTGGAAGGTAATGTTTTTTTTTTCTTTGAAATCGAAATGAATCAGAATAGCAGTGCAAAAGACAAACTCTTGGTTTGGTTTAAAGAGATATGGTTTTAAAACAGACAACATGGAGAAAACAGGTGTTTCTCACTTTTGGAAAAGAATGGACCGGGGGTAATATTTTACTAGTTGCAGGGCTGAGCTCACTGGGTTACAGTCCTGCAGTGTCACACCACGTCCAGTGGCGCAATGGATAACGCGTCTGATTACGAATCAGGAGATTGTAGGTTCGACTCCTACCTGGCTCAGGTCATTTTTAAACGCATCGGGCTGCTCCCTAAGTAGTCTGTGCTACTTACTGCATTGTAATTGCACCCAGTAAGAGATTTCCTTCATGTAAATGAACTGCACCTGACAGCTTTAGAAAAACACCTGGGCTCAGTACGGTGCTGAGAACTCAGCGTTGCTGTTCTAATTAGCACGCACTGCATCGGCTATGAACCCGAACTTTTCAATTATTCCGATCAGTAAGTCAACACGTAGTCCACATGAAAGGAAGAATAATCTCTTGTCTGTCTCTTGCTTTTATAGAACTGAATGTCCCTGACAATGTACTGTTAGTTTTAATTGAAGAACGGCATTTGTGTTCAAATATACCAGACAAGTTTACGTAACTGCTCGTGCGACACTCAGTTGTAATTAGTCAAGAAATAAAGTCGAACAACAGCTGCGGGTTTGATTCTGAACGTACAGATGCAGCCATTCAAAATGGGTGAGGTATTTCGCGGATGGATTTCTAGTCCATCGCTTTAACCACTCGGCCACGACTACAGCAAGCCCCACCGCCGTTGCGTTCTTGCTACATTCTTACCTGGATCGCGAGGCGCCGGCGGAAGCCTATTTCAAAGTCGTTCTCCGTTTCAAAAAAACATTTCCAAAATACAAGCCTTGCAGACAGACACGCCTCAGAGGACTTAAGGGTGGCTTCATGTCGGAATGATAAAGTCTCCCCGTCCGGACATGAAAATGCCACTTTGTTACACACACAAAAAGAATCAACAACAGAGAAATGCCCACAAGCATTTCAAAAGCCGCACCACGCCGCACTTGAAATAGCTCTTACATTAGAGGTAGACGCAGGAATCGCCTTTTTATTTACGCTCTTACCAACGCGATGGAAAGCAAAACAAAGCAAAGCAGAGCAAAACAAAACGAACAAACGAAAACCCTCACGTCCCGCACTTGCATATAACGCCGTTACGTGCCCAAGCGGTATTGTACATCATCCTAGCACTGCACCCCGGGGCGTACGGTATAAGGGAACGAGCACACGCCGCGAATCATCTCGAAACACTCCCTACAGCTGTAAGGCGCCTTGAAGCGTGCACCCCCAACATTCTTCTTTGTGCATCTGTGAAAGGTAAACTCTTGAGCAAACCCTGAACCAGCTCTAAGGAAACTAATCCGATTAGACGTTACTTTGACTCATCTTTTTACGCTCAGTGCTGGATTGCTCAAACTCTTACAGGGGATTCTGAGCGGTGTCTGCATACACGCAGTCTGATACGGGTGCTGAAAGCTTGAGCTACTCTCAATGTCATGCTGCCTTTCCCCGGAGTAAATCTGTTACATTGAAAGAATGCTTCTCGCAGGTTCAAAAAGGGACCCTTGTTAATTGGAGAAATCAATGATTTCGAATGAATTCTGTATGCGTTAAAAGACAGCTATACACAGAAAACATGCAGGACACTGCTCACGATGTTTCCCGAGCCGAAACACAGTGCGTTTTTCCAAGCCATTTGACAACGCCCGCCCACTGAAAACTGCAGCAGATCGTGTAAAGGCGTTCAACTTTGTAACTACTGCACGCACAGGAAGCAGAATAAATTCCTCTTTTCAAACTGTCAAAGGTTTGCTTTGCGAACGCTGCAGGACATCGCACAATCTCTTTTGAACGGGGACAAACGATTTCTTATGGGGCGCAGTAAGTACAGACGTTTAAAAAGCTCCACTCATGCCGACGATGCAGCATGAAGAAGCGCAACCTAACGTTTGACAGACAAAAGCCGGGCGCCGCTACGAGCAATATGAAATCAAACTGACAGCACACGGCGGTTCGCGCTGACTCAAAAGTGATCTCGACAGACGCTGTTCTCTGCATAACGCTGAAAGAGCTAAAGAGCGTTTCTGTTGAGACGTAACAAGCTCGTTTCTTTCTACCATGATGTCACCATGACCAAATCTGTCTTTAAACACCTTGCTCAGTCTCTGACGAGACTGTCAAAAATTGCTTTCGCCGATTGTATTGCAAACCGGCGGAAGCAGGGTATTGGGAAAAGTTTTCAACTAGCAATAATCGCGCCTCGGCTAAACCTCACAGGCTACGATACTGCCACTGCGCAAAGCTGACGGTTGCCAGGCAACCGCAGGGATCCTATGGAAATTGTTATCGATCGTCTCATGGCATGTCGTTGCTGTAACGCTTCATATTTGTCGTCTTCTTCTTCTAGCTTGAGGTTTTGAAGAATTTCATGACAGACAAGGGCTCCGTCGGGAACAAAGGCCGTTGTGAGAAAACAGTTGCTTATTTTCAGCACCAGAAATACAACCCTTTAAATACAAGATGACAGAACAATGACGAAGGGCATGCCGGGAGGAACTCATGCACTACAGTGGAAAGGGGGCGGGCACGTACAGTTCACATTCAAGCCACAAGTACTCTTCTCGGATGTTGCACAAACAAATCCTAACGTCTTGAAAGCATTGCAGCATGTTTGTGTCCCACTTCCCGTGACTGCAGGACGACTGACACGAACGGACAAACACAATCTGTGGCGTTTAGCGTGACATAGTCTTGCAGGCATCTTGCTGTCTCACTGCAATACTATACCGCTGGAGGAAACAGTCCATCTGGCCATGCAACTCATTTGAGCGTTGGTGGTATAGTGGTGAGCATAGCTGCCTTCCATGCAGTTGACCCAGGTTTGATTCCCAGCCAACGCAGTGGTGAATATTTTCAAATGCTGTCACAAGCCTTGGATTGTGACTAGCAAAGCGAAGCCTTCTGAAAGAGCTAAAGCACTGCAAAACGGAATTGAGGGAGAATCTTACAGGGGATTCTGAGCGGTGTCTGCATACACGCAGTCCGATACGGGTGCTGAAAGCTTGAGCTACTCTCAATGCTGCCTTTCCCTGGAGTAAATCTGTTACATTGAAACAGCCACGGGAGTGCTGTCCTTTTGCAGCCACTTGGACACACCACTCAGACACATCTGCATTCGGTGTGTGCTCCGCCTGCTCGCTGAGCAAGTTGCCACCTTTACATACAATAGCAACATCGACACCAAGAGAAAGGATGACAAATGGCTTTTATCTGGAACTTTTCATGTGCAAGGAGCTCAATGTGCTTTCTGTGTACAACAGGGCCACTGAACTCCACACTGGCCACTGAACTACAGCAGTGGCTTGCTGGCTTGACATCTCCCAAGGAAAATGTTGAAATCGCATGTGGAACAGGAAAATGACCCTCGAGTACAAGGGAAAAAAAAGAAAAAGATCATCTGGAGTGTGCCAACCCAGTTGGGACAACCCAGTTTTGTTGACGAAGTGGCCGAGTGGTCAAGGCGATGGACTGCTAATCCATTGTGCTCTGCACGCATGGGTTTGAATCCCATCCTCGTCGGTTTCCATGTCTGACATGTGTGACGTTGGCCCTCCTGTTGTTTGCTCCAGATCTAGAGCTGTACATTTTCTAGCGGTGGCTGAACATGGTATAGTAGGCTAACGTCGGTATCGAGCAGTGACAGTAACAGTATTTACGTGCCGCTGCTGCCAAGTGGCTCTGGGTTGAGACCGCGTTTCCACTTACTTGCAACGCAAACGGAGAAAGCGATTTTTGACAGTCTCTTGAGAGACTGCGCTAGGTGCTTAGGGATAGACTTTGTAAGTTCCCCCTGGGATGGTGGCCTCTCAAATAGTTTGTGATTCCTCTAGACGTTTATACAGTAGAAGCCTGCTTCGTGGCTTAAATCCAAGCTAAGGAAACGAGTTAGATGTCTGATGCAGAACTGCGAATTCAATGAAGGGGAACACTACAGTACATTGCACTGTATGTGTGAGGAAAGCTGCCCCCTTCTGTCCCTTGTCGACCGAACAGAGTACTGTAAAGGATACCGCCAAGAAACTTTAGGATGCTGGTTGGAATCCAGCTCCAAAGAAGCCCCTTTGGGTGTTATGTCATCAAAAAGTAAGAACAGCGAATCTCCCTTTGATCAAAAGCGCAACAGAACTGTTTTCCGTGGAGCAGCTTTCAGACCCGCAGACCTGTTTTATTTGTAGGGCAGGGCGCATTCCCAAATGCGAATCTCCTGTTTTAGAAATGCTTTGGGCGGCGTGAAGTGAAAATAAGAAATGGGCTCCAGATGCACATGGAAGCAATCAAGTGTTTCATCCGAGCTGTTTCAAAGACTGCTCAAGAGCTTTCCTTTCACAGAGGCGCAACGATTAATGATGGGGGTGCACCCTTCAATGCGCCTTCCCAGTGGGCATTGATTCGTCGAATATACGTATATTTACAGCGAAAATACGGCTATACGTATATATACGTCGCCTCGACGTATAATCAACGTCGAATTGCAACCATAAAATCGACGACATGAATAAACGCATATATAACATCGAAAACACATCTAACACAGTGCCTGAGGCTTTTTACTGTATGTATCGTGTGTGCCGCAACTAGGAGTATACGGCACTCTGCACAGTGTTCGAAGTAAATTATTTTCGCAGTAATAAATTTATTATATTTACTATATTTATTATACACGTGTAAATTTATTACTGCGAAAATAATTTACTTCGAACACTGTGCAGAGATTCTAGACAAATTGCAGACAACATTTAGACGTCTAAGGTATGCGTTTAATAGACGAATATTATACGTCTTTTGCCCACTGTGCTGCCCTCTTGATTTCGGATTTAATTTCTTTATTACAGGGGCGCTTTTATGATGACAGAGTCATGTTCAGGTACTTTGCTTGATGGAGGAAGCTCATTTCGGACTCTGTGATCTGCTCACCTGGAAAGGTCTGCTGTACTACTACAAGAGAGAAGTAGAGTCTGGAGGAAGGGACAATTTTATGATGCTTTGGAAGATAGTTTTTTTTTTTCTTTGAAATCGAAATGAATCAGAATATCAGTGCAAAAGACAGACTCTTGGTTTGGTTTAAAGAGATATGGTTTTAAAACAGACAAAATGTAGAAAACAGGTGTTTCTCACTTTTGGAAAAGAATGGACCGGGGGTAATATTTTACTAGTTGCAGTGCTGATCTTACTGGGTTACAGTCCTGCAGTATCACACTGGATAACGTGTCTGACTACGGATCAGGAGATTGTAAGTTCGACTCCTGCCTGGCTCGGGTTGTTTTTAAACGCATCGGGCTACTCCCTAAGTAGTCTGTGCTACTTACTGCATTGTAAGAGTACCCAGTAAGAGATTCCCTTCATGTAAAGGAACTGCACCTGAAAGCTTTAGAAAAACACCTGGGCTCAGTACGGTGCTGAGAGCTCAGCTTTGCTATTCTAATTAGCACGCACTGCATCGGCTATGAACCCGAACTTTTCAATTATTCCGATCAGTAAGTCAACACGTAGTCCACATGAACGGTAGAAATATTCTCTTGTCTGTCTCTTGTTTGTATAGAACTGAATGTCCCTGACAATGTACTGTTAGTTTTAATTGAAGAACGGCATTTGTGTTCAAATATACCAGACAAGTTTACGTAACTGCTCATGCGACACTGAGTTGTAATTAGTCAAGAAATAAAGTCGAACAACAGCTGCGGGTTTGATTCTGAACGTATGAGATTTCAGCGCCTTTTACTTCCATTGACAAATGACAGAGATTCGAAGAGAGATCCTTCAGACCAGCAAGCAAACCCACGGCTATTTCGGTTTTCTATCTAGGCAACGTTGGTGTCTGCAATAGCATACATGAAAGCGTGATGCAATTTCTGTGGCTACATTTGTTGCACGTCATGCACAGTAAGAGTGTTTCTAACACCAAATAAAAAGTCAACAATTAGCGATCACGCCTTCTCCTCAGTTAACCCACTGAAACCCTTGCTGTTAACAGTTCTTTACTGCGTGCTTTACGAGCACCTACATATTGTGTCGGTTCTTTCAGCTGTATTCATTAGGTTTTCAAAGGCATAAGTAGAGCACCAGAGGTGCGAACGCAAAATGTGTGGTTATCTGAAGAATGTATTTCCATGGCAGCAGGGCCAAGCGATTTAGCGTTCTTATAGTACCAGGAAAGGAGAAGCGGCACTTAGCCTCTGCCTCGCAGGCACAAGGTGACGTGCGGCAGACGCCGGAGTCGGCAGGTTTCGAACCTGCGCGGGGAAGCCCCAACGCATTTCGAGCCCATCGCCTTAACCACTCGAGCACGACAAAAGCGAGCCCGCCGCCGCCGCCGCATTCCTCCTATAATCAAACACGGACTGCGAGGTGGCTGCGGAAACCTTTTTAAAGTTGCTCTCCGTTAAAAAAAAAATACCTTTCACAAGATACGTGCCGGCAGACAGACACGCCTCAGAGGGTTTAAGGCTGGCTTCACGTTCAAATGATAAAGTCCCCCCGTCCGGATGTCAAAATGCAACGTTGTCAGACAGAACAAACATCAACAAACCACAAATGTGGACAAGGATTTTACAAGCTGCACCACACTGCACTTTCAAAAGCATTTACGTTCGTGTTAGACGCAGGACTTGCCTTTGATTTGCGCGCTTACGAACGCCATGGAAAACGAAACTAAACTAAAGCCCTCAGCTCCTGCACTTGATTATAATGCCGTTACGTGTCGAAGCAGTAATTTACGTCATCCTACCACTGCAACACGGGGAATAGAGAGAAATGAGCACACGCTACGAATCGTCTCAATCACTCCCTAGAGTCGTAAGGCGCATTGAAGGGTGCACCCCCATCATTAATCGTTGCGCCTCTGTGAAAGGAAAGCTCTTGGGCAGTCTTTGAAACAGCTCGGATGAAACACTTGATTTCTTCCATGTGCATCTGGAGCCCACCCAGTGGGCAAAAGACGTATAATATACGTCTATTAAACGCATACCTTAGACGTCTAAATGTGGTCTACAATTCGTCTAGAATGAAATTCTAATATACGTCTAAAGTTATACGTCAATTATACGTCTATGTTTAGACGTTCATTATACATAAATGGTTGGAGTTCTATTATACGGATAAATTTAGAGGACTATTATACATATATGGTTGGAGTTCCGGATAACTTTAGAGGTCTATTATACGTATATGGTTAGAGGTCTATTATACGCATAACTTTAGAGGTCTATTATACGTATATGGTTAGAGGTCTGTTATACGTATATGGTTAGAGGTCTATTATACGGATAACATTAGAGGTCTATTATACGTATATGGGTAGAGGTCTATTATACATCAAAGATAGGTTTTATAGGTGTAGAAACAAGTAAACCAAGCCAATGATTAGATTTAGAAATGTATTCTGAAAATACACATTCACACCTGAAACATGTATTTCAAATTATACATTGTATACAATCAATCAACAATCAACATATGGGCAATAATCATAAAAAACACAACTAGTCTTGAACTTCAGCTACAAATTCTGGTAACATGGCAATATACAGTATAGGTGAGTAGCACCTGAAGAAGGCTCCACGGCCGAAACGTTGTGTTCTCTTTCTTCTTTTTTTCAGCATGGAATAAACCTATTACTTGTTCCAATATACAGTATAGTAATGACAAACACAAAACTAATTACATTAACACACTAACTCAAAACCACATTTTGATTCAAATATACATTTTAAAATGTACAACTTCTATATTTCCAAGAAAAAAAAATATTACAATGGAAGTTAAGATGATTTTTGTCCACTATTTGCAAACCCTGTCTAATTGTCCTAACAGTTAGAACCAAAAACCTATTATTTTCAGTGTCCAGATCTCCTGGCCCCCTGCCTTGCATATGCATTCTTCAAGTAACACATTGCATGGTCCTTTATTTCTTTTTCTGTTGATGTAGGGTGGGACTTCAGCACCGCAGCTAGGAGAAAATTATATAATATTACTTCCCAAATAAATGATGATTAATATCTTCTTTAGTATAATCTAAAAAATGAACGGTTTACTAAGCTCAAAACTGAAATAAATGTATAAAATTTAGCTTGCATCATAGCAGTTGAGCAATAAAGTCTGTCCTAATTAAAGAGTACCCAAAGTTTGAAAGTACAACATAGAATAAGAATAGAGAAACGGCAAAACGATTTTGTGTCATCTTCCCCATTCACACTATTTTATGTGCCATTTTTTGCTTATTCACGTACTATTTTAATCAAAATAATATTAAGAAAGATCTGTATGTATTCAGATAGTATTATTATTGTTCATACTTACTCGTCAAAAGAGGATTGCTGAGATATTTGCGGATATACTTCTACATTTGAAAAACGTGTCCAAAATGGTGACCAACGAATACTAGCAATGCATTGTGGTATATAAGCGGAAAATATGCTGGGTTCGATATTTTCTCAACGTATGCGTTTATTAATGTTGTTGATATTATGGTTGAAATATAACATTGAAAATACATCGCGGCTATGTGCCCCCTGCTATGAGCTGATGTGCAATTTTAACGCATGTAGTTAGTAAGGATCGGTCACTGTTGTATGGTATTATATATAATGACATTATGGAATAGGATGGGGACAGGCCTGGCATCACGGGGGGAGGGGGGAATGTCGCCCCTTCAGTTTTGGGCAAAAAGATTTACCTAACTTAATTTGCGCCCTAAAAAAATAGTTGTACTTTGTCAATGGTCAGACAACACTAAATGACACGAACAGTCACTCAGTCTGTTTGATGGGCAGGAGGGCTATCCGTCCAGGAACTGCACATATCAGTGTCGTTATTGAGTGTCAACATTACGATCCTGTTTGCTCAGGTGGACCGATTCCTTGCAGTAGTTTATCATTATACTTAAAATCGTTATATAACTAGGACTAGTTATAGCAGTCTGTGCTTTCTGTTGGTTTTACAACATTTTTTCTTAACGATTCAGAACGTCCATGTAGCTGCAAAAATGAACGCTTATGGTACTTTTCGCTCCAGGCAATACTCTCCAGTGAGAGTGACGAAAAATGTGAAACTGAACTTCATCGCAAATACCAGATTGCTAGTCGATATCTTCTATCATGAAGCACTAATCAATGGCATAGCTGCGAGATTTCATTTGGGTAGCTGCACCGTACAGCTCCGTTTCAACCGAAATATCACCCCCGCTCAGAATTTCAGACGCCCCCCTACAGATTTTTCCCCGGGCACCGCGCACTGATGGGAGACGGGGTTTCCAGGAAATGGTATCAACTTTTCTCAAGAAAATAAAAATAGAAACTCTATAGGCACTCAAACATTTTACTGTTTTTTTTTCAGGCAGGTGGCAAGACCCCTCCGCAAAACCCTTGTATGCCAAGCTGTGGGCATTGATTCGTCGAATATACGTATATTCACGGCGAAAATAAGGTTATACGTATATATACGTCGCCTCGACGTATAATCAACGTCGAATTGCAACCGTAAAATCGACGACATTAATAAATGCATATATAACGTCGAAAACACATCTAACACTAGGAGTATACGGCACTCTGCACAGTGTACGAAGTAAATTATTTTCGCAGTAATTAATTTACACGTGTATAATAAATATAGTAAATATAATTAATTACTGCGAAAATAATTTACTTCGTACACTGTGCAGAGTGCTGTATACTCCTAGTGTTAGATGTGTTTTCGACGTTATATATGCGTTTATTAATGTTTATTTCACAGTGTCGTGCACCTTTTCATTGCTCTCGCTTTCAGAGCCTCCGCACGGCACACGACTCAACATCAGGAAGCACATTGAAGTGAAAGCAGGGAGCGCTGCGACATGCACTGTGCAGATCCCGCCACACTAAGAGGTGAGTGGGTCTGTTCGATGCACAAAGAACGCTTTGATAAGCGTCAAAGGCAAATCATTCCGAGTTGGTCGTTTGTGTTTTCCGTTCAGACGCGAAATGCTGAAATGATCTCTCGGCTCCTCGGTTGTCATTTCTGCTCCGTAAAGGAATCACAGCACGAGTCGGCTTCCAGCACGGTGGGTCGGGACACGATGCCGGGGGTCGGAGAGAGCGATGTCTTCCTCGTTAGTATAGGACCTGTCACGTGGACCTGTCACCTGTCCCCACCTGTCACGCGGGAGACCGGGGTACATCAGGACGCGCATTGAAGTGAAAGCAGGATGCGCTGCGACATGCACTGTGCAGATCCCGCCACACTAAGAGGTGAGTGGGTCTGTTCGATCACAGCACTAGGCGAATCCCCAATCCCCTTTTGTGCGTGGCGACAGAAGAAGTCTGGTCTGTTTCCTCCCGGTTTCGATCCGGGGATCTTTCGCGTGTGAGGCAAACGTGATAACCACTACACTACGGAAACTGTGGTCAGATGTGCCCAGCGGCCCAGCGCTGAGCTTCACCAATGCGATTCAGCTGCTTCCAGTGCCTTTATTGGGATGCGCTGATGGACCATGCTCTCTCTCCAGAGACCAGCACGCCTGTCATGGACGGAGCAGGAAAGACGGCGCCACATTCTACAGCCCTCTCCACGCAATCGACGAAATCGGGCTACTGAAGTGGAGAAAATCGCCTCTCCAGAAAGTGCAAATATCATCTTGGAGAGTATAAATCCTATTGCCGAAGGTCAGCCCTGTCTACCAGAGTGACCCTCCCACCTACTGCAGCGATGGTCAGCTCGTCTCACACGCGAGAAGTTTCGGCTGGAAACAAGCGCCCCCTCTTCTCGCACGTTGAGTAGTTTTAATGCGGCTCCTTCGTACACAGTGCTGATCTTTTGGAAAGCAGGAGGCAAGATTGACACGTTCCCATACCGGGAGTCGAACCCGGGCCGCCTGGGTGAAAACCAGGAATCCTAACCGCTAGACCATATGGGAGTGCACAACCCTGCTGTTCCGGGCATCATGCAAGCAAACTACATAAATATGAGAAAACACGCAAGAGAGCTGTCACTCAGAGTGTCGAAGGGTCGATGTATACTGGGGCTCAGTTGAAATGCAACGTCAGGACTTTCCCGAATTATGTCACACGAAGAGAGCACAGCCTTTTCCGCCCTGCCACATGTGTATCGGTAACTCGCCGTGATCGTATAGTGGTCAGTACTTTGTGTTGTGGCCGCAACAACCCCGGTTCGAATCCGGGTCACGGCAGAATAGGGGCGTCTGCTTTTACTACTTGCACGAATGAAGGCAAAAAAAAGCCAATTGATGTGAACGAACGGCGCTTTACAGAGGAGTACTGCCTGACTGGATCGTTGATGAACGACAGAGACCACTCCGACCTCTTCTCGGGTTTCTTCAATGACTTACTAAGGATCTTCTTCACATTCGCCCATGCAGGGGAAGCCAGTTACACCAAAGCAAACGCAGGAAAGTGCAATTCAAGCAGAGACCAGGAGGGACTTGTTTACACCGAGAGTGGTCGGAGAATGGAACAATGCGCCCAGCCCTGTTGCTGGAGCCGATTCTTGATGAGATCTTGGGCTCACTAAGAAGCCCCCGCTGGATGCTAATCTTTCTGTTGTTCTTGCAGGTCCTGCGCTGCTATTGAGCCGACAGAGCTCGTCCTGATCTGTCGGCACAGCCCAATTGCAAATGATCGGCTCCGCATACAGAAGGAACGTGCGTTTGGTACAAGAGTGCATGAAGGCACCGGAAATACATTGGGAACAAATGACCGGTCGCTCAATACCTCTGTGAAGTACAGGAGCGTGCAAAACGAGGCTGTTTCCGCCCGGTCTCGAACCGGGGACCTTTCGCGTGTTAGGCGAACGTGATAGCCGCTACACCACGGAAACCTGCGGGGACTGCTGCTGGTGTCTCGCTTGCGTTTCGGGCTGAGAAAGGGACGCGTTTAGGCAGGGGGCGCTGGAGAGAGGAACAAAGGGCGCGATGAAACAAAACACCGAAACCCGGGATCTTTAGATCTTCAGTCTAACGCTCTCCCAGCTGAGCTATTTCGGCGGTGCACAGAGCCCACAGCCACCTGCTCCAGCCTTCCTGTGTTGCGGCATGAGCGCACCAAGAGTAGCGGGAGAGTGTTGCAGGAACGTCACTCAGAAGGAAAGCCACCCAGGTGCGCCCTCTGAGCTCTGTCCAGCGCATCTTCCTCGCATGGACTCCTGCCTGCGACGGGCAGGAAACAATTAGCAAGAACAGAACAACACCCCATGGGTGTCTCATGACCACACCTTAGGTTGTGACACGTGCAGGTGTGAGGGGTTGCCGGGCTACTTTGGAGCAGAGCTTGGGCGGAGGGAGGGCGGGAAAGCAGACAAAGAGGTGACACCTCAAGGTCTGCACGATCACAGCTCTCCGCCGCCCCAGGCTTCCGCTCGATAAGCTGCTGGACACACCCGCCCCTCCTCACACAGACCGTGGAAAAGCCCCCGAGTCGGAGGGCTCTCTCTTCCTCCCAGGAGCTCTTGGACACGACGCACAGACAGGGTGCGGGGAGCCGCCGCCTGCAAACACGGCTCCAGGCAGGACTCCACTCCGTAGGAGCCGCAGAGCAGAGGAGATGGGGGCAGCTTAGCTCCTGTGCAGAGACCTGAGCTGCTGTTGCTGCAGACGCTGTCTTTTCTGCACTCGGGGTAGGAGTGAATGTTGAGTTGCCCTTAGAAATGAAGCAGAGTACTTCAACGGCACGGGTGTGTGTGTGTGCGTGCGCCCTGGTGATTCTGGGAGACAGATCGAACCTGGGCTAAAAGAGAGGAGGCTTAGCCCTCTTCCATTTGCTACTTCAAAGTTGTACAACCCATTTGTATCTGCTAGGCGGCGCAGTTGTCGTGCACAAAGAACGCTTTGAAAAGCGTCCAAAGCAAGTCATTCCGAGTTGGTCGTTTGTGTTTTCCGTTCAGACGCGAAATGCTGAAATGATCTCTCGGCTCCTCGGTTGTCATTTCTGCTCCGTAAAGGAATCACAGCACGCGTCGCCTTCCAGCACGCTGGGTCGGGACACGATGCCGGGGGTCGGAGCGTGTGATGTCTTCCTCGTTAGTATAGTGGCAAGTATCCCCGCCTGTCACGCGGGAGACCGGGGTTCGATTCCCCGACGGGGAGTAGCTTTTCTTTTACCTCCTTAGAGAAAGGACTGCCTTTCACTTCTCTGTTTTCTAACATAGCGTCGTGCACCTTTTCATTGCTCTCGCTTTCAGAGCCTCCGCACGGCACACGACTCGACATCAGGAAGCACATTGAAGTGAAAGCAGGGAGCGCTGCGACATGCACTGTGCAGATCCCGCCACACTAAGAGGTGAGTGGGTCTGTTCGATGCACAAAGAACGCTTTGATAAGCGTCAAAGGCAAATCATTCCGAGTTGGTCGTTTGTGTTTTCCGTTCAGACGCGAAATGCTGAAATGATCTCTCGGCTCCTCGGTTGTCATTTCTGCTCCGTAAAGGAATCACAGCACGAGTCGGCTTCCAGCACGGTGGGTCGGGACACGATGCCGGGGGTCGGAGAGAGCGATGTCTTCCTCGTTAGTATAGGACCTGTCACGTGGACCTGTCACCTGTCCCCACCTGTCACGCGGGAGACCGGGGTACATCAGGACGCGCATTGAAGTGAAAGCAGGATGCGCTGCGACATGCACTGTGCAGATCCCGCCACACTAAGAGGTGAGTGGGTCTGTTCGATCACAGCACTAGGCGAATCCCCAATCCCCTTTTGTGCGTGGCGACAGAAGAAGTCTGGTCTGTTTCCTCCCGGTTTCGATCCGGGGATCTTTTGCGTGTGAGGCAAACGTGATAACCACTACACTACGGAAACTGTGGTCAGATGTGCCCAGCGGCCCAGCGCTGAGCTTCACCAATGCGATTCAGCTGCTTCCAGTGCCTTTATTGGGGTGCGCTGATGGACCGTGCTCTCTCTCCAGAGACCAGCACGCCTGTCATGGACGGAGCAGGAAAGACGGCGCCACATTCTACAGCCCTCTCCACGCAATCGACGAAATCGGGCTACTGAAGTGGAGAAAATCGCCTCTCCAGAAAGTGCAAATATCATCTTGGAGAGTATAAATCCTATTGCCGAAGGTAAGCCCCGCTAAGCCCCGGCGCAAAATAGGCAGGCAGGACCGCACTAAGCGTCAGAGCCGCCGTGAGCGCTACGGGGAAGGCAAGGGCTCAGGCAGAGTCTATCATAAGACTGGACGAAGGGAGTCGACTGCAGCCCGCCTGGCCAGGCTTGAACAAGCCCTGCCTGAGAGATCAGGACAGGGTAAACCTTCCGCAGCGAATGCCAGAAGTGTGAATGAGCTTAGGGGGACCACGCCCCTTCTCACTGGAGGAGGCGGGGATCCGTCCCAAGCCCCTCCCTCAGTCTATCTGATTGGGTGGGAGGGTTCCTGCCTGGAAGAAGGCTTTGACTCTGAGTTGGGCGCTGACCCCGCCACTGAAGTCAAAGAAAAGGCAGGCTTCCTACAATTCTTAGGGAATCTCAGCCAGAAAGGCAAAGCAAGGCGTATTTATATCAAGGTTTCTCTTGAAAACGTCTTAGATAGAGAAGCACTGATTGACACTGGGGCTGAAATTAGTTTGATGTCAGCCGATCTACTCAGCGAGCTCAAACGAGTAGCGAAAGGAAAAGGCATCAGACTTAAGGTAGAACCGTGTAAGATAGATATTTCCAGCTATACCCAGGATCATGCCAGGATCACACACCGAGTGTGGGTGGCACTTAGGTTCGGGCCAATGAACGTGGTGCATCCTGTTTACATCTCTAGGTTAAAAACAGAGCCACTACTCATTGGCCAAGACCTGCTTGACAGGCTGGAGCCTCTGGTGGACTGCCAGCGTGGAAAATTGTGGGCTCAGGTCAAAAACCCTAAGCCTGTTGCACAGCAAAAAGGGGGATTCAGTGGTTATGCTGTGATCACACAGTGCCCACTGAACACTATAGCTGAGTTGGAGGTTCCTCCTGGTTCCTCTGGACGAGAATAAATGTCTCTTCTTGCTTTCCAAAACTACAGGGAAGTCCTGCCCAGGCCAGCACTCCCACGGTCTCCCAACTACAGGAGCAGTGCTCCGAGCAGCTGCTTGACCCGCCAGGTAAAGCACACCCCCTTTTCATCCCTGAAGAAGAGTGGATCTCCCTGTCCGGTAATGAATGGGAGTCCTTTCTGTGCACCCTGGTACCTCAGGGGGTCCAGGACTACCACCCCATGGTGGTGGGAGGGGGTCCAGGTGGCAGAAGTGCAGGTTGATGATGTAATTCTTAGCCTCAGCTCTGAGAAGTCCATAATCAGTGAAGGTCTGTTCGAGGACCTGTCGCGAAGCTGTCAGGTGACCCTGGTGACGCAGTCACAGGTTCTGTGGTGGGCACCCCCACCTCATAGGTCCATTTGGAGCAAAGGAAGCTGTGTAGCTTCCATCTCCATCAGAAAAAGGAAGTTTGCTCACTACTTCCAGGTAGCACCTCAGCTGACCCATTCGGTCTGCATTGGTGCAGACCTATTGGTTCGACTGGGCGCCCAGCTGGACACAGTAAACAGTGTGCTGTGGAAACGGGTGGACCCAGATGCCCACTCTCTAAGCGGTGACCCCGAGAACATTCGGTCAGGTCAGACGATTCCTCAGGCCTGCCAGGTAGTAAACGAATCGGACCTGATCGTTCCTGCGTCAACAGCAGGGTTTCCGGTACGCCTTGTCCTAAAGAAGGGACAGAGAATGGACGCTGAGATGGTTTTCTTCCAACCATCAGCTCAGTTTATCAGACTGAACCTAGCAGTCTGTTGTACCCCCAGACTGGAACGGAATGGCTGAGCCACCTGCCTGTTGGTGCAGAACATAGCAAAACAAGATGTCAAAATCCCTGCTCGCACTGACATGGGACTGGAATTGACAATAGTTTCTATGATTTCGAACTGGCCATCCCAGTACTGGGGCAGCTCCCTGGTCCCTTGGCTTCATAAAAGCGCCCCTGTAATAAAGAAATTAAATCCAAAATCAAGAGGGCAGTTGCCTACTGAAATACAAGAAGTCATCAATTTTAACCTAGCAACACATTAAAGGCTGCATCTATACAAGTACGATTCTAGAAATGCTCACCAGATTACGTTTTAAGAAGGAACTGCGCTTCAGGTTCTGCCGAGATCTTAACTCGGATGGCAGGATTCAGAGTCCGGAGTGCGGACTGATTGCGCACGGAGGGTCCATATACTGTGGATCCCTCAGTGATCTTCCGCGTGTTCAAACAGCCAGCGTGTGACTCCCCTGTCCCCGTGACCTCATTGCTCTGCTCTCTCCTCTGTGCAGCCGAGCCCGATTCACGGTAAAGTGAAAAAAAATATGCCCTCAACGTGAGATTTACTCTGGAGCGAGGATAGATGTTACCTTTTTATCATTGAACAGGATGTATGTGATGTGGCGACTAGGTTCAATTTTGTATCCTCTTTAAAAGATTAAGGACTGGGGTGAGCGTGATTTACCACCCTTTCAGCTAAGAACCCGACGTGCACACCGTTTAAGCTGCATAGACTCGGTCGTTTAACTCTTCTCCATTAGCAGGGTTAAGGTTAAAGAAAAAAAACATTGCTGACTTCTTTTTTTTTTGCCAGCTGCTAGCGCTGATTAGCAAGGTTTGTATTTCATGTTTTGCAAGTTGCATCCATTTTAAGAAAAACAAGTCGTGTTAAAGACAGGAAATGAATACTTGCATTTAATTAAGTCTAGCCGTAGGCGGTTATCCACTGGGATTCAGACCCAGGGCCTCCTGTTTACTAGGCAGGCGCTTTAACCAACTAAGCCACAGCGCCCCGGGAGTGCTGTCCTTTTGCAGCCACTTGGACACACCACTCAGACACATCTGCATTCGGTGTGTGCTCCGCCTGCTCGCTGAGCAAGTTGCCACCTTTACATACAATAGCAACATCGACACCAAGAGAAAGGATGACAAATGGCTTTTATCTGGAACTTTTCATGTCCAAGGAGCTCAATGTGCTTTCTGTGTACAACAGGGCCACTGAACTCCACGCTGGCCACTGAACCACAGCAGTGGCTTGCTGGCTTGACATCTCCCAAGGAAAATGTTGAAATCGCATGTGGAACAGGAAAATGACCCTCGAGTACGAGGGAAAAAAAAGAAAAAGATCATCTGGAGCGCACCAACCCAGTTGGGACAGCCCAGTTTTGTTAACGAGGTGGCCGAGTGGTTAAGGCGATGGATTGCTAATCCATTGTGCTTTGCACGCATGGGTTCAAATCCCATCCTCGTTGGTTTCCATTCTGTTTTTGATCCCTATTGCTCAATGCACAGTGAAAGCATTGCATACATGTGTCTGACAATGAGAAATGGGCCCCTGAGACAGTCATTTGCCTGTTTCACAAATGATCGTATTTTACTAGAGATTCTGTTTGGGATTCAGATGTGCATTCGGACAGCAATCCCTTTCAAGAAATGATACGTTCTGGATGAGGTCAAAGGTGCATCATTTGGACACTTTGTGGGCTTGAAATACAAAGAAAATCATGTTCTATGGTACAAGATAAATACAAAACTTAAGCTTTTATTATAATTAGATTTGTTTATAAAGCATAAGCAATCATTTATTACATTAATATGTGTAAAAATAACATTTTAGCATCATACGTTTAGTATATTTAGTCCCTAATGCTGAAAGAAATGATCATAGAACATGACTTCTAACCTTACCTGCGGTGTTTTTGATCCCTATTGCTCAATGCACAGTGAAAGCATTGCATACATGTGTCTGACAATGAGAAATGGGCCCCTGAGACAGTAATTTGCCTGTTTCACAAATGATCGTATTTTACTAGAGATTCTGTTTGGGATTCAGATGTGCATTCGGACAGCAATCCCTTTCAAGAAATGATACGTTCTGGATGAGGTCAAAGGTGCTGGAACACTGTATTTAGGATGTGTTTGCAGTTATTCTGTGTTTCTAGCTTCAACCCAGTGATATATATATATATGCTCACTGATTTTTTGGTACATGCCCAGGGCAATAATCATTATGAGGATTTATTTCCATATGTGCTAGAGGTAGTGTTGTGAAATTCTTCAACACACTGGATCGCAGGTTTAAACCTGCACTCTTACTCCTCAAATACCAACAAATGCAGATATGTAGCAATCATATTGTAGCTGACACTCATTTGCCTGTTTCACAAATGATCATATTTTACTAGAGATTCTGTTTGGGATACGGATGTGCATTCTGACAACAATCTCTTTCAAAAAATGATTTTACCTTATCGCAGCTTTGCCCCTCTTGCCTCTTTGGAAAATATCTCCATCTTGTGGTCGTTGTTGGTAATGTCTAGACAATATCTCCATCTTGTGGTCGTTGTTGGTAATGTCTTCTTATGCCCTTTTTTTATTTCAATTCTTTATTAGTTGATTCTAGAATCTCTACAATAGAGCTGAAAATATCAGTTTTGTAGCAGACAATATGACATTAGTTATAGTCCAATTAAGACTTTATTACCCTGTTTGTAACATAACAAATTAAAATTGATTAAAACTAAGTTTGGAACACCAGGGAACATAAAAAATGATTTTTAGGAAAACCATGAGGTTCTCTGTGTCCGATGCCTGCAAGGGGAGAAAGCTAGAATCCTTTGCTTTTTCAAAATTTGAAAATAAACATCATATAACAACAGCTTTCATTCCTAGGAGTGAAAAATAACCATTTTTGAAGACATTAGTTTCTAAAACACTACAATAAAGTTAAAAACATCCGTTTTATATTACTTTTAGTATTTTTAGTGAAATTAGTCATTTATTGCACTATTTTTAATATAATCTCTAATTAAAAGTGAATAGAATTAAGTTTGGAGCAACAAGGAACACAAAAAAAAAAAGATTTTAAGGAAAAAAATGATGTCTTCTGTGCCAGGTGCCTGCAAGGGGAGAAAGCTAGAATCCTACCCAGGCTCCTGGAGCTCTGTCCTGGCTAAAGGAGGGTGAATCCATCCCATTCAAATCTCCATGAAAAAATGATATTTTTAAATTTGAAAAAAAAAAACATTATAGAACAACATCTCTTGGTCCACAGAGTGCAAAAATCCAACTTTGAAGAAAATCCATTGACTGATCCCGGAATCCTGAAGTTTCTTCGCATGATATCGGGCTTGCAACCACTTTCTGGAAAATGATGAAAAATGCCAAAAATGAAAAAAAAGTTATCAATTCTAGAGCCTAAGAGGAAAATAAGACAAATGTATATCTCCAAATAATTTTATGTGCTTCAGAAGAGCCCAGGAAAGTTTTTTGCATACATGAAACCACGCCCGTTTGCACGTAAGCAGACATGGTTGCACACACGACTGCATGAAAGCACGCGTGCATGCAAAATCATCCTGTTAAGCATTTGAAAAGCCGCACCACGGCGCACTTGAAATAGCTCTTACATTAGTGGTCGACACAGGAATCGCCTTTTTATTTATGCTCTTACCAACGCGATGGAAAGCAAAACAAAGCAAAGCAGAGCAAAACAAAACGAACAAACGCAAAACCCTCACGTCCCGCACTTGCATATAACGCCGTTACGTGCCCAAGCGGTATTGTACGTCATCCTAGCACTGCACCCCGGGGCGTACGGTATATGGGAATGAGCACACGCCACGAATCGTCTCAAATCACTCCCTACAGCTGTAAGGCGCCTTGAAGCGTGCACCCCCAACATTCTTCTTTGCGCATCTGTGAAAGGTAAACTCTTGAGCAAACTCTGAACCAGCTCTAAGGAAACTAATCCGAATTGATTACCTTTTTTTAGGATTCTAGCTTTCTCCCCTTGCAGGCATCGGGCACAGAGGACCTCGTGGTTTTCCTAAAAATCTTTTTTTTGTGTGTTCCTTGTTGTTCCAAACTTAATTTTAATCACTTTTAATTAGAGATTTTATTAAAAATAGTGCAATAAATGACTAATTTCACTAAAAATAATGTAATATAAAACTGATGTTTTTAACTTTATTGTAGTGTTTTAGAAACTACTATGTCTTCAAAAATGGTTATTTTTCACTCCTAGGAATGAAAGCTGTTGTTATATGATGTTTATTTTCAAATTTTGAAAAAATCAAAGGATTCTAGCTTTCTCCCCTTGCAGGCATTGGACACAGAGAACCTCATGGTTTTCCTAAAAATCATTTGTTATGTTCCCTGGTGTTCCAAACTTAGTTTTAATCAATTTTAATTTGTTATTATGTTAAAAACAGGGTAATAAGTTTCTAATTGGACTATAAATAATGTCATATTGTCTGCTATAAAACTGATGTTTTCATCTCCATTGTAGAGATTCTAGAATCAACTAATAGAGAATTAAAATAAATAAGGGCATAAGAAGACATTACCAACAACGACCACAAGATGGAGATGTTGTCTAGACATTACCAATAACGACCACAAGATGGAGATATTGTCCAAAGAGAAGGGCAAAGCCGCGATAAGGAGATGCTGTCAGAATGCACATCCGGATCCCAAACAGAATCTCTAGTAAAATATGATCATTTGTGAAACAGGCAAATGAGTGTCAGCTACAATATGATTGCTACATATCTGCATTTGTTGGTTTTTAAGGAGTAAGAGTGCAGGCGGTTTAAACCTGCGATCCAGTGTGTTGAAGTATTTCACAACACTACCCCTAGCACATCAGGAAATAAATCCTCATAATGATTATTGCCCTGGGCATGTACCGAAAAATCAGTGAGCATATACATATATCGCTGTGTTGAAGCTAGAGACAGAATAAGTGCAAACACATCCTAAATACAGTGTTCCTGCACCTTGACCTCATCCAGAATGTATCGTTTTTTGAAAGCGATTGCTGTCAGAATGCACAACTGAATCCCAAACAGAATCTCTAGTCAAATATGATCATTTGTGAAACAGGCAAATGAGTCTCTCAGGTGCCCATTGCTCATTTTCAGACACATTTATGCAATACTTTCACCATGCGTTGAGCAATAGGGATTAAAGATACCAGAGGTAAGGTTTAAAAGTGATTCTGAGGTGCAACACATCAGCGAAACAGCTAGGCATCTGAAATGCGGGGTTTGAGAGCCCTTCAGGGAACACCGTACCCTAAAGGTACCAGAAGTCCACTAGTATAAGCATTAAGTCACTGTCAGCCCTGTTGCAATGTGATTGCTACATATCTTCATTTCTTTGGTTTTTAAGGAGTAAGAGTGCAGGGGGTCTAAATCTGCGATCCAGTGTGTTGAAGTATTTCACAACACTACCTGTAGCCCGTCTGGAAATAAATCCTCATTCTGATTATTGACCTGGGCATGTACCAATAAATCACTGAGTATATATATATATCACTGTGTTGAAGCTAGAGACCTGTATGTAATAATATGATGCTAAAATGTTATTTTCACATGTAAGAAAACCGGCTCAGGGACGCCAAATATGTAATGTTGCCATAGCAAAATTAAATGTAGTGGCTCTCTGAAGGCACCAGTTCTGTAGGGTTTGGGCATTTACTGAGACAATTATTAATTGTAGCAGTAAATCACAAAGTTGATTCTTTTGATGGCTTTAGAATCCAACCATGTGACATAACTCAAACAACGCGCACACACAGGTACTAATACACGAGGATACATTTATTAATACATAAAATATGCATGTAAACCTAACAGATCTTATCGAGAGGGTTATCAGAATGCAAAAGATATATATTCAGTCAGTTACGAAGTGTTACACATATCAAGAGGACATACGTTCAGTATATCATTCATTAAGACCGTTTCGTTAATGAACTTGGTTATAACTTCTACATTAGATACTCAAACAAGTACATAACTCTTAGGAATTAAATTGATATCAACTGGTTGGGATAACAATTGAATTCTCGAGCTGTAATGCATTGAAGTTGAATACTCATCCAATCTTTGGGGATTCAGATCTTCCTGCGGGCACAAAGAAACAGTTGCAGGCTGTTGCTGTCCAATCCGCGCTCTCTGGCTCCGTGCCAGGCTGTGCTGTGCGGCTTGCGACGCTGCGCTGCTGATGCTCACTGTGGGCTTTAACTAGCAAAGTTTGTGCACAGGAGAAAAGATGACTGTGGGTCCCAGCAAGTCAGGAAGAGGACCGGTTCGTTTCTGATGAAGAGCTAGTTCTGAATAGTGATTCAGCTGTCCACAGTTCCGACCTGTTCACGAGGCCTGCTGCTGGTGCTAACCTCGGGTGGATCCTCTGGTTATTCTCTGGCAACCTCCGCTCTAGACTCTTAGAACAAAGGAAAGTTCTGGCACTCGGACACACTGGCCGTTCCGTGGTTGTCCGGGCTGAATCTCAGGATGGTCAGGAGGCGCGCTGCGAGAATGTCCTGCCCTTGGGAGCCTTCTGCTCCTGGGCCGCCCTGCCCTGGAATTCTCCTTTGAATTCCCTTTAGAATTGTCCACAGAATCCTCTGAATCCTCCCTTCTGAATCTTACTGAATCTCACAGGCTCTCTGTGTTGCCTGTTTTTACCTGGAGGAACTTCAGCTCATTGATTGGCTGAAAGTTCCATGGGCATCAGAGTCCCACGTGGGTTACTCGGCCCTACCAGTCCCTGATTGATTGATCAAGGTGAGATATGAGTCACTTAGTCCTGACACTTAGTAATGCAGTCCAGATGTCCAACTGGCACTCCCTAGACAGATAGGCGCCAATGGATGACCATTGATCATGATAGCCAGGCTTAGCTAAGTGCATCCCCCTTTGGGAGCTGTCCTAGGACCTTAAATCACCCTGCATGAATAGTCTCTCTGTGGCTGCACCACAGAGATGAACAGAGAAATGGGGCCTCATTTGGGAAGGCTCAGAACACTTAATTCTGCCTTATTAATAAGCCTCGCCGCTACACACATATATTAATATAATAAATGATTGCTTATGCTTTATAAACAAATCTAATTAAAATAAAAGCTTAAGTTTTGTATTTATCTTGTACCATAGAACATGATTTTCTTTGTATTTCAATCCCACAAAGTGTCCAAATGACGCACTACATGATATAAGGAAGATTATCACATGCATATCGGTATTATCTTTCTTACGAAAATGCATTCCTTTCATTACCTTTTACTTTTTAAAATGAACTCAAATTGTGTATAATGTAATAATTTAAGTAGAATAGATTCTAATAATATAATGATCCAGTGTGTTGCACTACTTCACTGCTTCACTGCTCTATGCCGTCTGGAAATAAATCCTCAGACTGCTTACTGCCCTGGGCATGTACCAATGAATTACAGGAGCACATCTATTTCTCACTGCGTTGAAGCAGGAGACACACAGTCTCTGCAAACACATCCTAGATACAGTGTTCCAGCACCTTTGACCTCATCCAGAACGTATCATTTCTTGAAAGGGATTGCTGTCCGAATGCACATCTGAATCCCAAACAGAATCTCTAGTAAAATACGATCATTTGTGAAACAGGCAAATGACTGTCTCAGGGGCCCATTCCTCATTGTCAGACATATGTATGCAATGCTTTCACCGTGCATTGAGCAATAGGGATTAAAAACACAGCAGGTAAGGTTAGATGTCATGTTCTATGATCATTTCTTTCAGCATTAGGGACTAAATATACTAAACGTATGATGCTAAAATGTTATTTTCACATATATTAATGTAATAAATGATTGCTTATGCTTTATAAATAAATCTAATTAAAATAAAAGCTTAAGTTTTGTATTTATCTTGTCCCATAGAACATGATTTTCTTTGTATTTCAAGCCCACAAAGTGTCCTTTGATCTCTATTCTGTGGTAATCCATGATGACCCCGTTCTTCAGGTGATTCATCATGTCCTCCCTCGCCTGTTGAGAGGCCACCTGATCTCTTCTGCCGTGGCGTGCTTCATACACGCCCTCTTGAAGTGAGCAGGAAGCTGATCAAAAGTATTCAGGCACATCTTGCACACCAGGGGAATCCTCGCGGGTTTCCTTTGAAAATAAATAATACCATCTGTGTATAGAAACAAGCTAAGACTGATTTCTTAAATTATCCTTAAAATTCTCTCTCATAGTTTGAGCATAATGATTTTATTGCATTTATATAAGAATTGCTCATTGCTCCTAAATAAATAATGGTCTCAGTCACAGACTTTCCAATAGAAGCCATTGTGGAGTTCAGCAACTGCAGGTCCAAGAAGTGGGGAAGGAATTTTAAAAGAGAAATTGAATTACAATACAGAAGGAATGGCTGAGGGTTCACTGAAATGTATAAATATACAAATTCCAAAGACTGAGTCCATATAGAAACAACTACTTTTCATTTTCAGTATAAGAAAAAAAAAACTATCTTCCAAAGCATCATAAAATTGTCCCTTCTTCCAGACCCTACTTCTCTCTTGTAGTAGTACAGCAGACCTTTCCAGGTGAGCAGATCACAGAGTCCGAAATGAGCTTCCTCCATCAAGCAAAGTACCTGAACATGACTCTGTCTTCATAAAAGCGCCCCTGTAATAAAGAAATTAAATCCAAAATCAAGAGGGCAGTTGCCTACTGAAATACAAGAAGTCATCAATTTTAACCTAGCAACACATTAAAGGCTGCATCTATACAAGTGCGATTCTAGAAATGCTCACCAGATTACGTTTTAAGAAGGAACTGCGCCACAGGTTCCGCCGAGATCTTAAATCGGATGGCAGGATTCAGAGTCCGGAGTGTGGACTGATGGCGAACGGAGGGTCCACATACTGTGGATCCCTCAGTGATCTTCCGCGTATTCAAACCGCCAGCGTGTGACTCCCCTGTCCCTGTGACCTCATTGCTCTGCTCTCTCCTCTGTGCAGCCGAGCCCGACTCACGGTAAAGTGAAAAAAAAGATGCCCTCAACGTGAGATTTACTCTGGAGCGAGGATAGATGTTACCTTTTTATCATTGAACAGGATGTATGTGATGTGGCGACTAGGTTCAATTTTGTATCCTCTTTAAAAGATTAAGGACTGGGGTGAGCGTGATTTACCACCCTTTCAGCTAAGAACCCGACTTGCGCACCGTTTAAGCTGCATAGACTCGGTCGTTTAACTCTTCTCCGTTAGCAGGGTTAAGGTTAAAGAAAAAAAAATAGCTGACTCCTTTTTTTTGCCAGCTGCTAGCGCTGATTAGCAAGGCTTGTATTTCATGTTTTGCAAGTTGCATCCATTTTAAGAAAAACAAGTCGCGTTAAAGACAGGAAATGAATACTTGCATTTAATTAAGTCTAGCCGTAGGCGGGGATCTCCTGTTTACTAGACAGGCGCTTTAACCAACTAAGCCACGGGGCCCCAGGAGTGTTGTCCTTTTGCAGCCACTTGGACACACCACTCAGACACATCTGCATTCGGTGTGTGCTCCGCCTGCTCGCTGAGCAAGTTGCCACCTTTACATACAATAGCAACATCGACACCAAGAGAAAGGATGACAAATGGCTTTTATCTGGAACTTTTCATGTCCAAGGAGCTCAATGTGCTTTCTGTGTAAACAGGGCCACTGAACTCCACACCGGCCACTGAACCACAGCAGTGGCTTGCTGGCTTGACATCTCCCAAGGAAAATGTTGAAATCACATGTGGAACAGGAAAATGACCCTCGAGTATGTGGGGAAAAAAAGAAAAAGATCATCTGGAGCGCGCCAACCCATGTCCGGACAGCCCAGTTTCGTCGACAAGGTGGCTGAGTGGTTAAGGTGATGGACTGCTAATCCATTGTGCTCTGCAGGCATGGGTTCGAATCCCATTCTCATCGCTCTCCATGTCTGACACGTGTGCCTGTTTGACATCGGCCCTCCTGTTGTTTGCTCCGGTGCTAGAGCCGTACATTTTCTAGCAGTGGCTGAACATGGTATAGTAGGCCAACGTCGGTATCGAGCAGTGACAGTAACAGTACTTACTGCGCCCCATAAGAAATCGTTTGTCCCTGTTCAAAAGAGATTGTGCGATGTCCTGCGGCGTTCGTAAAGCAAACCTTTGACAGTTTGAAAAGAGGAATTTATTCTGCTTCCTGTGCGTGCAGTAGTTACAAAGTTGAACGTCTTTACACGATCTGCTGCAGTTTTCAGTGGGCGGGCTTTGTCAGATGGCTTGAAAAAACGCACTGTGTTTCGGCTCGGGAAACATCATGAGCAGTGTCCTGCATGTTTTCTGTGTATAGCTGTCTTTTAACGCATACAGAATTCATTCGAAATCATTGATTTCTCCAATTAACAAGGGTCCCTTTTTGAACCTGCGAGAAGCATTCTTTCAATGTAACAGATTTACTCCGGGGAAAGCCAGCACGACATTGAGAGTAGCTCAAGCTTTCAGCACCCGTATCGGACTGCGTGTATGCAGACACCGCTCAGAATCCCCTGTAAGATTCTCCCTCAATTCCGTTTTTCAGTGCTTTAGCTCTTTCAAAAGGCTTTGCTTTGCTAGTCACAATCCAAGGCTCATGACAGCATTTGAAAACATTCGCCACTGCATTGGCCGGGAATCGAACCCGGGTCAACTGCTTGGAAGGCAGCTATGCTCACCACTATACCACCAACGCACACCCACAGGAAGCCTGCAGGACACCACCAGAGAATGCTTTTTTTAATTTTTTTTTATTAAACATAGAATTTACAAATACAAATACAACAAGAGGATCAGAGTCATGTACAAGAGAAAAAAAACGCAGCAGAAAAAAGCATTTAACTACCAGAGGTAATTAAGTAATTATGTGATCAAATTGTATATTTTACACGTATCATATTTTCCTTGCTTTAATATTTCTCAATTATTTATAAACTTTAGTTTCAACATGCATGCGTTTCCTGTAAAAAATAAAACTCAGCACACAGTTTTTCTTTTAACAACATTTCGAGTACCTCTGGCATTCATGAAAAAGACATACACAAAAGCAAATAACTAACTCTAAGACTGTCTAAACTATTGAGTTTTTCAAAGAACCATGAAGAAAGATGTGAAGACGGGGGTTTGAATTTAATCCTTTCTGTAGGGGGTTTAGACTTCTAAGTCACAAGCTGGGGTTTATGGCAGGAAAGGGGGTTAACTGATAAGGATTGCAGATGCAAGCTAGGAACCCCCCTGGGTGTAATGTTAAACTGACCATTTGCCCAGAACATCGTAAACTGGCCAAATACCATGAACCCCCCTCTTTACCATCAGACCGAGTGACGTCAGAAACGGAGAAGAAAACACTATATAACCCAAAAGTTTGTAACAGTACGTGGAACAATACTTCGGTTTTGTTGTTTCTTGCGGGAAACAAGACTTCGGCTTTATTGTTCCTTGCATGCAATAAACTCATCTGTTTTACTTCATCTCGGGATCAAGAACCTTATTTCTTCTGTTACAACAAATTTGGCGTAGTCGGCGGATGCTCCAGAAGGCGCAGAACTTCCCATCGGCAGGAGAGACAGTCAGCGCGCACATAACTAAGAGGTAAGGACTCCTCTTTTATTTAAAAGTCCCGACTCTCTCTGACCGATTGGGAAATCTCTGCTCCCTGCGAGAATCGCCCGAGATGACGGAGTAAACGTGAGTTTCTGAATTCCTCTGGCCCGGGGAAGGCACCGGTGTATGTAATGGGTTGGTTGCTGTAAGCCCAGAATTTGGTCTGGCAGGGGTTCCGCGGTATTGTGTACAGGCGTTCGAAGCTGGTGTATGCCTTAATTGCGCGTGGAGTTTTTAACGGGTTTTGGACCCTTACCGTGAAGTTCAGGACTGGTGTGGGTCTTAATTGCACCCGGAGTTCTGAAGGTCAGAACTGGTTTGGGTCTTAATTGCACCCGGAGTTCTGAGGCTCAGAATCGGTGTGGGCCTTAATTGCGCCCGGGGTTCTAGAGCAAGTGGTGCATTAAATGCACGTAGTTCAGGACTGGTGTGGGTCTTAATTGCACCCGGAGTTCTGAAGGTCAGAACTGGTTTGGGTCTTAATTGCACCCGGAGTTCTGAGGCTCAGAATCGGTGTGGGCCTTAATTGCGCCCGGGGTTCTAGAGCAAGTGGTGCATTAAATGCACGTAGTTCAGGACTGGTGTGGGTCTTAATTGCACCCGGAGTTCTGAAGGTCAGAACTGGTTTGGGTCTTAATTGCACCCGGAGTTCTGTGGCTCGGGATCGGTGTGGGCCTTAATTGCGCCCGGGGTTCTGGAGCTGAGTGGTGCATTAAATGCACGTATAATCCAGGATTGGTGTGGGCTTTAATTACGCCCGGGGTCCTGAGATTAGCTACGCCTTGATCGTGCACAGATTGGAGTGGCGTGGTTTCTGGCGTGGCGTGGTTTTTTTTTTTGTTTTAAAGGAAACAGGAGTAGAAGAGATATATGTATGTATGTTTTTGGTGTTTTCCTTGTTTGTGAAATACATATACACACGCACGACACTAACATAAACACACCTCATAATAAAGAGCAAAGCATTAAGTAGCAGGATTTAAAGGACGTTGAGACCCGAGAATCGCCCTGATTGAGCTCAGTGCGTAAGTCCACCCCGGGGCAAAAGCAGCGATGCTGGCGTTCTGGGGATGGTGAATTACTGATCAAGAAAGGGGGTTTTCGAGGTCTCGTTTCTTACCTGTGAACAGTGCGGTGTAAGTCCTCTCTAAAGTCTCGGAGAGGCATTTAGATCTGGAGGTAACAGACGCCCTTGGCTGAATGAGTGCAGTAATGCACAGGTTTTTCCAAGTGAAAACATCCCCCTACTGAATGAGCTGTTACCTCACACACGACAAAAGTAAATCTTAAAGAGACCGAACATGTGCGCTAACTGATGGTTTGAGAAAGTGGTGGAAGGGTCCGTTTAAATATCGGAAAAGTGTAAGTTGACGGAAAAGAAGGAGAAAAATATGGAAAAAGCTGAGTTTGTCAGAGGGAATTTGGGGGCGA
Source organism: Lepisosteus oculatus (assembly GCF_040954835.1). Taxonomy (NCBI): domain Eukaryota; kingdom Metazoa; phylum Chordata; class Actinopteri; order Semionotiformes; family Lepisosteidae; genus Lepisosteus; species Lepisosteus oculatus. The sequence continues at coordinate 513,731 of NW_027168298.1, forward strand.
AGACGCCTGTAAAGAAAGCATATATGAGTATTGATTGGCAAAAGCACAAGCATGTAGCTCCCACCCTGGTGCACGGCCGGCACCAGTGGTGGCAGATACATGAGAAAAAAAAAAAAGAAATTGGGATGTGACTTAAAAGTGTGTTTACGGGGAAAACAAAAACCCGGAAGAAAAGATATTTTAATCGCTACGAAAGAGTATAGAAAAAAAGCTAAAAGAGGCAGTACAGGAGAATGAGAAACTAAAGAAGGAATTAACTCCTGGTCACGCTGCACTGGTTAATGTGCTGCAGCCAGCGACTAAGTTATATCCTGCTCTCCCACAGGGGAACAAACAGGCAGGAAACGAAAATAATTGGGATCAATTCCCTCAGTGGCCATATGGAGAAGGGGGGTCTGATTGGGATAACACTTGGTATGAGTGTGATAAAGACGGATCAGGGTCTCCCCTGTTAGAGGGAGGGCGCCCGCAGATCTGTACTCTCACTCGAAGTGGGAAAGGACTTGATGTAGCAGGGGCTGGCGCCGTTGATGACAGTGCCACTCTAACACTGTCTCGCACCCCGTCGAGGGGGTCTGCAATCGCACCTACCTTCCCTGATTTCCCCCATACGATCAAATCCAAAACCGTAAGATATTGACCGGTGGGCTAAAGTACCGCACCCGAAATTAGAAATGCAGCGAACCTGGAGTGCGCTTCAGGAATTAAAAGGATTCATGTAGAAGTAAAACAAGAATACAGCACATTGTATTACGAAGAGAAAAATATATTCTCGATGTGTATGTGTGTTTTATGAATTTGTGTGCCGGCATGTATGTGTGTAACTGTGAGTTTTGGTATACTAAATGACGGTGTGAGTGTGTTTAGCCAGCGGGACTGGCTAGAGACGTAACTAAAGAGACTTGACGAAAATCAACTTAAGGAGATTGGAAAATATAAGAGCGTCTGAAACGTATAAGTACAGTGCAGGTGGACGTAAAAGTAGTTAAACAGTTTTTGTATTATTATAAATTATTATAAATTGTAATTTATACAATTAGTTGCAATAATGGAAACAATTTGGTTTTATTCGAATGTCTCGAAACCAGACATGCTGAAACGGTGTAGGTTTAGAATCGAGACTGGGGAGAATAACGTCTTGTGAGAAAATCTGTTTACCTAACGATTAGATCCTGTAAATCCCTTGTAGCCTCCCTAAGTCTGTCCCAGTCCAGTGGATAAAAATGTACTGTTAATGGAGTGTTGGTTTCTCTGTTAGGGGATACTGGAGCACTACTGTCCTGCTTGTTTCACTCCTCTGTTCAACAGTGTACTATAGAGCAATGTATATGGGAAGATGGCAGGAGGCCACAGGAGTATTGGGACAGCAAGTTTTACTTGCCGAGTACCAGATTTTAATGGGTGGTTTTATTCCAGATCTATTGGGTTGGAATATTATGCATTACAAAGAATGACTATGCAGAACAGGGTATCACGTGGCTTCAACTGGCTGTGATCACTCAGTATGTTGATGGTATTCTGAGTGCTTCCCCTGACGAGGAAACCCACAAGTCTGAGTTGCTTCAGCTTTAGAGTGTCTAATAGAAGCAGTTATGATAAGGCCCTTTTGTGTCTAGCATTGTGAAATTTTAACAGGGCCTGGGTGCAATGTTTTTTACAGGGTGAGCACAACTCTTAACAGATCTGCTTAAGGGGGGAGTGCAGTACAAGGACAAGATTGCCTTGGTTCCCGCAGCAAAAGCCGCCTTTAATAATTTGAATCAAGTTCTCTTACAGGTGCTGAGACTGGGGTTTCCTCAGATGGATCAACCATTCCTTTGTATTATTGCAAGTTGCTGACAGAGGCCACACAAGGAGCCCGCGAGCAGGTCCTGGAGGCGTGGGGACCACCACCTGAAGGAGGGCACGACCTCATCCCAGGAGAGTGGGTGTGGATCAGGAAATTTCCTTCACAGGTTCTCCAGCCCAGGTGGGACGGACCCTACCAGATCCTGTTGACAACCGAGTCTGCGGTTCGAGTGGAAGGAAAAGATCGCTGGATCCACGCGCCACACTGCCGACGAGCCTCATCCCCATTTACAGACTCAGAATGAAATCATTTCTGTTTATAACAATAATTGTTGCTGTAGGACTATGTTCCGCAGGAATTAATGATCATCTCTCCCACAAAGGAGAACATGGAATTAATTCCTTTTTAGGCCTCTCCTATCCTAGCTAAGAAAACCAACCAAAGTGCCTGCTGGGTGTGTGCCGCATTACCCAAATATGTACAGGGAGGACTTCCTATGGGAGCCATTCCTTGGCGTCGCGAGGAAGTCATAGGCATGATCATTTGGAGGGATAATTTAGGAAATTTTAATATGACAAACTATGGGGGTTGCCATAACACGACTTTAACCTGCACAACATTACAATATCTACAGGAGCGAGGCTTAGAGCCCACGAGTTTCACAGGCTCTTACGCTCCTAAATATAACAGAAGCCATACACCACCATACCTGACTCTAAATAAGGAACGTGAGGGAAACATATGTTTTCAGCACACTAATGGTCTGCACTTGGTTGGATGGAGTCGTTGCAACCTTACCATCGCTGCAAATATATCCACCTCTACCTTCCAAATTCCAGGATGGGATCGGCACACCCCACAATTCGGTATAAGTTTCTTATTTTCAGAGGCATGGGGAGCGCCAAACGGAACATATTTCATTTGTGGAAAACGAGCCTACCCATGGTTGCCAGCCCAGTGGTCTGGCTCATGTTATTTAGGATATGTGGTTCCTCATATCCGTGTTCAAATCCACAGCCCCTTCGGACCTAACCACAGACCACAAAGAAAATTGGCTGATTGGGAATATTATTTAGGTATAATATTTCCACAAGCCGGCATGAACTTTCTGAGTCGAGAGTTAATTCAAATGGCCTCGACTTTAGAAGAATTAGCAAATTCTACCTCATCTAGTCTGAAGGCTGTTAATGATGAAATGGTAGCCCTCAGAACAGTGGCCATGCAGAACCGACTAGCTTTAGATTATGTACTGGCGGCCCAAGGAGGAACTTGTGCAGTAATTGGCACTGAATGCTGCACATATATTCCTGAAAATTCTGAGCACATCTCAGATCTGGCCCAACACATTTACAATGAGGGACAGAAATTTCAGTATGGGTAAAGTCTGTGTTTGGGGCCTGGGGTGGAACCTTTTTATAGTGTTTATCCGTAGGAGTAGTATTGTTTATATGTATAATTGTAATCATCACATTCACAAAAAAATGTATCACATCTTGCTATAACCGTGGAACGTACAATGACATGGCAATACATACCTGTTCGCCAAGAAAGGAAAGATCTGCCCTGACATTGTATTTATAAAAATAGGCTACACTGACGTATGCCATATTTTATAAGGGGGGAATGAAGAAAGATGTGAAGACGGGGGTTTGAATTTAATCCTTTCTGTAGGGGGTTTAGACTTCTAAGTCACAAGCTGGGGTTTATGGCAGGAAAGGGGGTTAACTGATAAGGATTGCAGATGCAAGCTAGGAACCCCCCTGGGTGTAATGTTAAACTGACCATTTGCCCAGAACATCGTAAACTGGCCAAATACCATGAACCCCCCTCTTTACCATCAGACCGAGTGACGTCAGAAACGGAGAAGAAAACACTATATAACCCAAAAGTTTGTAACAGTACGTGGAACAATACTTCGGTTTTGTTGTTTCTTGCGGGAAACAAGACTTTGGCTTTATTGTTCCTTGCATGCAATAAACTCATCTGTTTTACTTCATCTCGGGATCAAGAACCTTATTTCTTCTGTTACAACAACCAGAACTATAACAGTCCTTAACACTTAACTACACCATTCCAAACTAACACTAAAGAAACACTAGTATATACTGGTATAACAAATATAACCAAACATAATCATTAACTGAGCAGTCACTGGGAGCAAATCTCCTTCCCATCCACAAAGGCCCTCGCTCCCACAAAGTAGGCTCTCCTCCCCTCTCTTCTGGCAGCTTCAACCTGGGGCCACAGCTGGTTCCTGGTACTCCTGTCCGCGGCAGACAGGTCCTCTGCAAACCTCAGTTTGTTCCCATTCAAATACTCATTCTCCCTCGCCACTCGCCACAGCATGTCCCTCGCCGTCCTCTTGGTGAACTGTATTATAATCGATCTGGGGCGCACTTGCCCAGACATGTTCGCTCTCCCGAGCCTGTGAACAAAGTCAATGGCCGATATTACGTCCTCCTGGTCCGGCAGGGTCCTTTTACAGATACCCTTCACTGTTGCAACAAGGTCCTTATCACGTTCCTCTTTAACTCCAAATAATTTTAAATTCCATCATCGACGGTATCTATCTACATCGTTCACTTTCAATTCAAGTTCTTTAATATGCTTTTCTTGTTTGGTATTTACTTGTTTAAGAACTTTTACTTCACTCTTTAAGTCTTCAACCTCTTTAAACACACAGTCCATGGACTTTTTAAGACTTTCGATTGCGACTGTATTAGATCAAATCATTTCCTTCAGCTCACCCATGCTCTGTGCCATCATGTTGAAGATGTTGGTCTGGAGCTCCTCCAGCGTCAGGTCGCCCCTTCCTCTCTTGGCTGCCGGGGTTTTCACAGGTGTGCTGGGCAGGGACTCCGGCTCTTCCTCTGGCAGCTGAGTCTCACTTGGGCTGCGAACGCTCGCGTACGAGCGCATCTCCAGCACTCTTTCCACGTCCCCTCCAGCTGCTTCACTTTTCCCTTTAGTTGCCATCAATTTTCTTGTAGTGCTATACATATACGATTGAGGTTTCTTAGACTTCTCCTTCGAAGACCCAGCACTCTCTTTTCTTTTCCCAGTGTTACTCATATCGAAATTCTTAAACCTAAAAAAAAACGTTTTTTTTTCTTTCAATTATAACTGAAGTTTAAACACGTAGTGTTAAGTCCTTATTTTTCTGTAGTCAAAAAAAGCAAAAATTAACATTCAGGTCATGAAAAACTCAAAAAAAATCCTCAACCACTAAACTTTACCTCCCACCTGAGCGCCATCTTGAACGCCCCTACCACCAGAGAATGCTCACGATTTCGGAAGCTGTCTCCGGGACGTGCTGATTCCACACATCCTGAATAAATCATGATATTGTTAGTTGCTGTAGCTAGACGTTCAAATGAGTTTCATGGCCAGATGGACTGTTTCCTCCAGCGGTATAATATTGCAGTGAGACAGCACGATGCCTGCAAGACTATGTCACGCTAAACGCCACAGATTGTGTCCCACTGTCCCACTATACGATTGAGGTATCTTAGAGTTCTCCTTCGAAGACCCAGCACTCTCTTTTCTTTTCCCAGTGTTACTCATATCGGACTTTTTAAACCTAAAAAAAAATCGTTTTTTTTTTCTTTCAATTATAACTGAAGTTTAAACAACTAGTGTTAAGTCCTTATTTTTCTGTAGTCAAAAAAAGCAAAAATTAACATTCAGGTCATGAAAAACTCAAAAAAACTCCCCAACCACTAAACTTTACCTCCCACCTGAGCGCCATCTTGAACGCCCCTACCACCAGAGAATGCTCACGATTTCGGAAGCTGTCTCCGGGACGTGCTGATTCCACACATCCTGAATAAATCATGATATTGTTAGTTGCTGTAGCTAGACGTTCAAATGAGTTTCATGGCCAGATGGACTGTTTCCTCCAGCGGTATAATATTGCAGTGAGACAGCACGATGCCTGCAAGACTATGTCACGCTAAACGCCACAGATTGTGTTTGTCCGTTCGTGTCAGTCGTCCCGCAGCCACGGGAAGTGGGACACAAACATGCTGCAATGCTTTCAAGACGTTAGGATTTGTTTGTGCAACATCCAAGAGGAGTACTTGTGGCTTGAATGTGAACTGTACGTGCCCGCCCCCTTTCCTCTGTAGTGCATGAGTTCCTCCCGGCATGCCCTTCGTCATTGTTCTGTCATCTTGTATTTAAAGGGTTGTATTTCTGCTGCTGAAAATAAGCAACGGTTTTCTCACAACGCCCTTTGTTCCCAACGGAGCCCTTGTCTGTCATGAAATTCTTCAAAACCTCAAGCTAGAAGAAGAAGAAGACGACAAATATGAAGCGTTATAGCAACGACATGCCATGACACGATCGATAACGATTTCCATAGGATCCCCGCGGTTGCCTGGCAACCGTCAGCTTTGCGCAGTGGCAGTATCGTAGCCTGTGAGGGTTAGCCGAGGAGTGATTATTGCTAGTTGAAAACTTTTCCCAATACCCCGCTTCCGCCGGTTTGCAATACAATCGGCGAAAGCAATTTTTGACAGTCTCGTCAGAGACTGAGCAAGGTGTTTAAAGACAGATTTGGTCACGGTGATATCATGGTAGAAAGAAACGAACTTGTTACGTGTCAACAGAAACGCTCTTTAGCTCTTTCAGCTTTATGCAGAGAACAGCGTCTGTCGAGATTACTTTTGTGTCAGCGCGAAACGCCGTGTGCTTGTCAGTATGATTTCATATTGCTCGTAGCGGCGCCTGGCTTTTGTCTGTCAAACGTTAGGTTGCGCTTCTTCATGCTGCATCGTCGGCATGAGTGGAGCATTTTAAACGTCTGTACTTACTGCGCCCCATAAGAAATCGTTTGTCCCCATTCAAAAGAGATTGTGCGATGTCCTGCAGCGTTCGCAAAGCAAACCTTTGACAGTTTGAAAAGAGGAATTTATTCTGCTTCCTGTGCGTGCAGTAGTTACAAAGTTGAACGTCTTTACACGATCTGCTGCAGTTTTCAGTGGGTGGGCTTTGTCAAATGGCTTGGAAAAACGCACTGTGTTTCGGCTCGGGAAACATCATGAGCAGTGTCCTGCATGTTTTCTGTGTATAGCTGTCTTTTAACGCATACAGAATTCATTCGAAATCATTGATTTCTCCAATTAACAAGGGTCCCTTTTTGAACCTGCCAGAAGCATTCTTTCAATGTAACAGATTTACTCCGGGGAAGGGCAGCATGACATTGAGAGTAGCTCAAGCTTTCAGCACCTTTATCTGACTGCATGTATGCAGACACTGCTCAGAATCCCCTGTAAGATTCTCCTTCAATTACGTTTTGCAGTGCTTTAGCTCTTTCAAAAGGCTTCGCTTTGCTAGTCACAATCCAAGGCTCATGACAGCATTTGAAAACATTCGCAACTGCGTTGGCCGGGAATCGTACCTGGGTTAACTGCTTTGAAGGCAGCTATGCGCAACACTGGCTCGCTCCAGAATAAATCTCGCGTCGAGGGCATATTTTTTTCCATTTTACCGTGAGTCGGGCTCAGCTGCACAGAGGAGAGAGCAGAGCAATGAGGTCACGGGGACAGGGGAGTCACACGCTGGCGGTTTGAATACGCGGAAGATCACTGAGGGATCCACAGTATATGGACCCTCCGTGCGCCATCAGTCCGCACTCCGGACTCTGAATCCTGCCATCCGAGTTAAGATCTCGGCGGAACCTGAGGCGCAGTTCCTTCTTAAAACGTAATCTGGTGAGCATTTCTAGAATCGTACTTGTATAGATGCAGCCTTTAATGTGTTGCTAGGTTAAAATTGATGACTTCTTGTATTTCAGTAGGCAACTGCCCTCTTGATTTCGGATTTAATTTCTTTATTACAGGGGCGCTTTTATGAAGACAGAGTCATGTTCAGGTACTTTGCTTGATGGAGGAAGCTCATTTCGGACTCTGTGATCTGCTCACCTGGAAAGGTCTGCTATACTACTACAAGAGAGAAGTAGAGTCTGGAAGAAGGGACAATATTATGATGCTTTGGAAGATAATGTTTTTTTTTCTTATACTGAAAATGAAAGGTAGTTGTTTCTATATGGACTCAGTCTTTGGAATTTGTATATTTATATATTTCAGTGAACCCTCAGCCATTCCTTCTGTATTGTAATTCAGTTTCTCTTTTAAAATTCCTTCCCCACTTCTAGGACCTGCAGTTGCTGAACTCCACAATGGCTTCTATTGGAAAGTCTGTGACTGAGACCAAGTAAGTGTTCACTTTTTTTATGAAACCATTATTTATTTAGGAGCAATGAGCAATTCTTATATAAATGCAATAAAATCATTATGCTCAAACTATGAGAGAGAAAATTAAGGATAATTTAAGAAATCAGTCTTAGCTTGTTTCTATACACAGATGGTATTATTTATTTTCAAAGGAAACCCGCGCGGATTCCCCTGGTGTGCAAGATGTACCTGAATACTCTTGATCAGCTTCCTGCTCACTTGAAGAGGGCGTGTATGAAGCACGCCACGGCAGAAAAGATCAGGATGGCCTCTCAACAGGCGAGGGAGGACATGATGAATCACCTGAAGAACGGGGTCATCGTGGATTACCACAGAATAGAGATCGTGTCTGGTGAGGCAAACAGGATAGTGGTTGTAAGACTGCTAGAGTCCTTGGGCCTTTTTGTACATGAGAAGCCTGAAGACACATTGGCAAGGTGAGATATTTTTAATCTGTAAGGCTTCTGTAGTTTCTTTTTGAAATCATTGTTACAACATATTATGTAAAAGCATGTTGAAAAGAATCTACCTGCATTCCAGCGGCCCTGAGCAAGAGGCCGCTGTCCAGGAGGAAGAGATGCCAGAGGCTGCTCTAGAAACTGAAACAGAAGCGGATAAGGAAGGGGAAGATGTGAGCTCTGAAGAACTCTATCAGCAGTAAGACTTTTTTATTTTTCAGATGTATCTATTTTTTACTAAAATTCTAATTTGTCTTATAGGTATAAAATGTTTAAACCGGTGTTTTATATCCTTACAGGCCCTGAGTAGTTAAAAAGTATCAGCAGGCCGGAAGAGAGTGGCCCAAGCTGGACTCTATAGAAAGCACTCCCTGGATGCTCCTCTCCTGATTGGATTCAAACAGTACCTTACCAAGGATCTGGGAGTGGCAAATTATTCTCAGGAGGTATTTATTTTTTAAAGGCATTTAAAATTAAGCAATGGTATCTTCATTGTAAATGTTTTTATTTCTTAGCTTAAAATTCACCCATGTGAAATGATGTCAGCCATAAACATCATGACTCTATATTTCCTACCTGAATCTATTCTACTTAAATTATTACATTATACACAATTTGAGTTCATTTTAAAAAGTAAAAGGTAATGAAAGGAATGCATTTTCATAAGAAAGATAATACCGATATGCATGTGATAATCTTCCTTATATCATGTAGTGCATCATTTGGACACTTTGTGGGCTTCAAATACAAAGAAAATCATGTTCTATGGTACAAGATAAATACAAAACTTAAGCTTCTTTATAAAGCATAAGCAATCATTTATTACATCGCTTCTTGAATTAAATCTTTTGACAAGAGGTAAGACTTCTGTTACATTTAAACCCATGTTTAGCTGTGTTTTTTAGATTTAACTGAACCAATTTCTGTGTGTGATAATGTCCTTGAATTCTGACAACATCACACTAAATTACATGATATAAAACAGCTAATGTTTCTAGAGATAAAGTTTCTGAGATGCTTCTAATTACTTTTTATTACCAGGGACAGTTTAATTCACCTTGTACAGTACTGTAAGACCAAGATGCTTTTTTTAAAAGTTATTTAACATTTTATAGAACTTTGTCTACTATGGCAACATGATGTGCTTGGTGAAACTTGGAAAAATACTGCTTGGCCACTTATCTTAAGATAAAGATAGGATAAAGGTTTATCTTTTGCACCTACCTGACCCCCAGGGAAGGCCAATGCTTTCTAAGTTGATGGTTCCCTACAGTAGACTGTACTTTAATTTCAAAGGTAATGTATATTGACCCAAATCAGTTTTGGAATCCAATCTACTGACGAGATGGAGCACATCCTTTTTTCAGGATTTTAGCATCATACGTTTGGTATATTTAGTCCCTAATGCTGAAAGAAATGATCATAGAACATTTGGACACTTTGTGGGCTTGAAATACAAAGCAAATCATGTACTATGGTACAAGATAAATACAAAACTTAAGCTTTTATTTTAATTAGATTTGTTTATAAAGCATAAGCAATCATTTATTACATTAATATATGTGAAAATAACATTTTAGCATCATACGTTTAGTATATTTAGTCCCTAATGCTGAAAGAAATGATCATAGAACATGACATCTAACCTTACCTGCGGTGTTTTTAATCCCTATTGCTCAATGCACGGTGAAAGCATTCCATACATGTGTCTGACAATGAGGAATGGGCCCCTGAGACAGTCATTTGCCTGTTTCACAAATGATCGTATTTTACTAGAGATTCTGTTTGGGATTCAGATGTGCATTCGGACAGCAATCCCTTTCAAGAAATGATACGTTCTGGATGAGGTCAAAGGTGCTGGAACACTGTATCTAGGATGTGTTTGCAGAGACTGTGTGTCTCCTGCTTCAATGCAGTGATAAACAGATGTGCTCCTTTAATTTATTGGTACATGCCCAGGGCAGTAAGCAGTCTGAGGATTTATTTCCAGATGGCATAGAGCAGTGAAGCAGTGAAGTAGTGCAAAACACTGGATCATTATATTATTAGAATCTATTCTACTTAAATTATTACATTATACTCAATTTGAGTTCATTTTAAAAAGTAAAAGGTAATGAAAGGAATGCATTTTCATAAGAAAGATAATACCGATATGCATGTGATAATCTTCCTTATATCATGTAGTGCGTCATTTGGACACTTTGTGGGCTTGAAATACAAAGAAAATCATGTTCTATGGTACAAGATAAATACAAAACTTAAGCTTTTATTTTAATTAGATTTGTTTATAAAGCATAAGCAATCATTTATTACATTAATATATGTGGAAATAACATTTTAGCATCATATGTTTAGTATATTTAGTCCCTAATGCCGAAAGAAATGATCATTTGTTTAACATGCACGGGTCTGTCTCAAAGGATGCAGTACTCCTGAAGGGTCTCAAACCCTACATTTCGGATGCCTAGCTGTATCCCTCACATGTGGCACCTCAGAATGACTTCTAACCTTACCTGTGGTGTATTCAGTCCCTATTGCTCAATGCACGGTGTACATACTGCACACATGTGTCTTGAGAATGAGGAATGGGCCCCTGAGACAGTCATTTGCCTGTTTCACAAACAGGGACCTGGACCTAGACCTGGCCCGTACAGGGCTCAAACCCACGACCTTGGCGTTATTAGCACCACGCTCTAACCAACTGAGCTAACCGGCCTCACGACAGTGCTCCTCTCTGTGCTGCAAAAAATCAAACTCAGGGAATTTCTTTTGTCTTCCTTTGAATAGAAAGCCGTGTAATTCAGTGTACGGGCTTTCTCGTGCAGTTTCATGGTTCTTGTAACCCAAATCCTACACTGGCCTAAAGTGCCCCCCCATTTCACAGCATTTTTCAGCTGATTTAAAATGTACCTAAAGGAGAAGCATTATTGAAGACCATCAATTACCAAGAGCTTTTGTCAAAGGTTTTGGTGGTCATTTTGAATGACCACAGAGCGCTGTGACCTCGGTTTTACATCTCATCCAAAAGACAGCGCCCTTTTACAACACAGCATCTCCGTCACTATACTGGGGCATTGGGACCCGCACAGACCTCAGGGTGAGCACCCCCCCGCCGGCACCATTAACACCGCTTCCAGCTGGAAGCTTTGTTTTTCCCTGTAGCTCATCCTCATCCAGGTACTGACCTGGCTCACACCTGCTTAGCTTCAGTGGGTATTCAGTTGCGAGTTGCAAGGGGATGCAAGTGATGGAGCCGCTCGCTGCAAAAGTCACTGCATTGGCCGGGAATCTAACCCGAGCCTCCTGCGTGGCAAGCGAGAATTCTACCACTGAACCACCAATGCTCAGTGCCTGGGCCTTCAAAAAAGACGCTTTTTTGGTGCTCTGTGCAAAACGCGTCGACATCTGCTTCCAGCTGCAAAATGTCATTTGCGGACGCTGAAGAACTTATTTCCAAGGCTGCGGGTACAAGCGATTGGGCGTTTTAAAACCACCAGGAACAGCAAAGAGGCACGCTTCTTTGCTTGTGCCGAAACACACCGACTGAAGGCGGACAACGTAGTCGGCAGGATTGGAACCTGTGCGGGGAGACCCCAATGGATTTCTAGTCCATCGCCTTAACCACTCAGCCACGACTACAGCAAGCCCCACCGCCGCTGCGTTCTTGCTACAATCTTACCTGGATCGCGAGGCGCCGGCGGAAGCCTATTTCAAAGTCGTTCTCCGTTTCAAAAAAACATTTCCAAAATACAAGCCTTGCAGACAGACACGCCTCAGAGGACTTAAGGGTGGCTTCATGTCGGAATGATAAAGTCTCCCCGTCCGGACATGAAAATGCCACTTTGTTACACACAAAAAAAGAATCAACAACAGAGAAATGCCCACAAGCATTTGAAAAGCCGCACCACGTCGCACTTGAAATAGCTCTTACATTAGTGGTAGACACAGGAATCGCCTTTTTATTTACGCTCTTACCAACGCGATGGAAAGCAAAACAAAGCAAAGCAGAGCAAAACAAAACGAACAAACGAAAACCCTCACGTCCCGCACTTGCATATAACGCTGTTACGTGCCCAAGCGGTATTGTACGTCATCCTAGCACTGCACCCCGGGTCATACGGTATATGGGAACGAGCACACGCCACGAATCGTCTCGAATCACTCCCTACAGCTGTAAGGCGCCTTGAAGCGTGCACCCCCAACATTCTTCTTTGCGCATCTGTGAAAGGTAAACTCTTGAGCAAACTCTGAACCAGCTCTAAGGAAACTAATCCGATTAGACGTTACTTTGACTCATCCTTTAAGGGACCCTTGTTAATTGGAGAAATCAATGATTTCGAATGAATTCTGTATGCGTTAAAAGACAGCTATACACAGAAAACATGCAGGACACTGCTCATGATGTTTCCCGAGCCGAAACACAGTGCGTTTTTCCAAGCAATTTGACAAAGCCCGCCCACTGAAAACTGCAGCAGATCGTGTAAAGGCGTTCAACTTTGTAACTACTGCACGCACAGGAAGCAGAATAAATTCCTCTTTTCAAACTGTCAAAGGTTTGCTGCAGGACATCGCACAATCTCTTTTGAACGGGGACAAACGATTTCTTATGGGGCGCAGTAAGTACAGACGTTTATAAAGCTCCACTCATGCCGACGATGCAGCATGAAGAAGCGCAACCTAACGTTTGACAGACAAAAGCCGGGCGCCGCTACGAGCAATATGAAATCAAACTGACAGCACACGGCGTTTCGCGCTGACTAAAAAGTGATCTCGACAGACGATGTTCTCTGCATAACGCTGAAAGAGCTAAAGAGCGTTTCTGTTGAGACGTAACCCATTGGGCAAAAGACGTATAATATACGTCTATTAAACGCATATCTTAGACGTCTAAATGTGGTCTACAATTCGTCTAGAATGAAATTCTAATATACGTCTAAAGTTAAACGTCAATTATACGTCTATATTTAGACGTTCATTATACATAAATGGTTGGAGTTCTATTATACGGATAAATTTAGAGGACTATTATACATATATGGTTGGAGTTCCGGATAACTTTAGAGGTCTATTATACGTATATGGTTAGAGGTCTATTATACGGATAACATTAGAGGTCTATTATACGTATATGGGTAGAGGTCTATTATACATCAAAGATAGATTTTATAGGTGTAGAAACAAGTAAAACAAGCCAATGATTAGGTTTAGAAATGTATTCTGAAAATACACATTCACACCTGAAACATATGTATTTCAAATTATACATTGTATACAATCAATCAACAATCAACATATGGGCAATAATCATAAAAACACAACTAGTCTTAAAATTCAGCTACAAATTCTGGTAACATGGCAATATACAGTATAGTAATGACAAACACAAAACTAATTACATTAACACACTAACTCAAAACCACATTTTGATTCAAATATACATTTTAAAATGTACAACTTCTATATTTCCAAGAAAAAAATATTACATAAAATATAAAATATTGCAATGGAAGTTAAGACGATTTTTGTCCACTATTTGCAAACCCTGTCTAATTGTCCTAACAGTTAGAACCAAAAACCTATTATTTTCAGAGTCCAGATCTCCTGGCCCCCTGCCTTGCATATGCATTCTTCAAGTAACACATTGCGTGCTCCTTTATTTCTTTTTCTGTTGATGTAGGGTGGGACTTCAGCACCGCAGCTAGGAGAAAATTATATAATATTACTTCCCAAATAAATGATGATTAATATCTTCTTTAGTATAATCTAAAAAATGAACGGTTTACTAAGCTCAAAGCTGAAATAAATGTATAAAATTTGGCTTGCATCATAGCAGTTGAGCAATAAAGTCTGTCCTAATTAAAGAGTACCCAAAGTTTGAAAGTACAACATAGAATAAGAATAAGAGAAACGGCAAAACGATTTTGTGTCATCTTCCCCATTCACACTATTTTATGTGCCATTTTTTTGCTTATTCACATACTATTTTAATCAAAATAATATTAAGAAAGATCTGTATGTATTCAGATAGTATTATTATTGTTCATACTTACTCGTCAAAAGAGGATTGCTGAGATATTTTCGGATATACTTTTACGTTTGAAAAACGTGTCCAAAATGGTGACCAACGAATACTAGCAATGCATTGTGGTATATAACCGGAAAATATGCTGGGTTCGATATTTTCTCAACGTATGCGTTTATTAATGTTGTCGATATTATGGTTGAAATTTAACATTGATAATACATCGCTGCTATGAGCTGATGTGCAATTTTAACGCATGCAATAAGTAAGGATCGGTCACTGTTGTATGGTATTATATATAATGACATTATGGAATAGGATGGGGACAGGCCTGGCATCACGGGGGGAGGGGGGAATGTCGCCCCTTCAGTTTTGGGCAAAAAGTTTTACCTAACTTAATTTGCACCCTAAAAAAATAGTTGTACTTTGTCAATGGTCAGACAACACTAAATGACACGAACAGTCACTCAGTCTGTTTGATAGGCAGGAGGGCTATCCGTCCAGGAACTGCACATATTATTGAGTGTCAACATTACGATCCTGTTTGCTCAGGTGGACCGATTCCTTGCAGTAGTTTATCATTATACTTAAAATCGTTATATAACTAGGACTAGTTATAGCAGTCTGTGCTTTCTGTTGGTTTTACAACATTTTTTTCTTAACGATTCAGAACGTCCATGTAGCTGCAAAAATGAACGCTTATGGTACTTTTCGCTCCAGGCAATACAAACCTTGAGAGTGACGAAAAATGTGAAACTGAACTTCATCGCAAATACCAGATTGCTAGTCGTTATCTTCTATCATGAAGCACTAATCAACGGCATAGCTGCGAGATTTCATTTGGGTAGCTGCACCGTACAGCTCCGTTTCAACTGAAATATCACTCCCCCCTCAGAATTTCAGACGCCCCCCTACAGATTTTTCCTCGGGCACCGCGCACTGATGGGGGACTTTTGTCAAGAAAATAAAAATAGAAACTCTATAGGCACTCAAACATTTTACTGTTTTTTTTCAGGCAGGTGGCAAGACCCCCTCAGCAAAACCCTTGTATGCCAAGCTGTGGGCATTGATTGTGTGCCGCAACTAGGAGTATACGGCACTCTGCACAGTGTACGAAGTAAATTATTTTCGCAGTAATTAATTTATTATATTTACTATATTTATTATACACGTGTAAATTAATTGCTGCGAAAATAATTTACTTCGTACACTGTGCAGAGTGCCGTATACTCCTAGTTGCGGCACACACGATACATACAGTAAAAAGCCTCAGGCACTGTGTTAGATGTGTTTTCGACGTTATATATGCGTTTGTTAATGTCGTCAATTTTACGGTTGCAATTCGACGTTGATTATACTTCGAGGCGACGTATATATACGTATAGCCGTAATTTCACCGTAAATATACGTATATTCGACGAATCAATGCCCACTGGGAACAAGCTCGCTTCTTTCTACCATGATGTCACCATGACCAAATCTGTCTTTAAACACCTTGCTCAGTCTCTAACGAGACTGTCAAAAATTGCTTTTGCCGATTGTATTGCAAACCGGCGGAAGCGGGGTATTGGGAAAAGTTTTCAACTAGCAATAATCCCGCCTCGGCTAAACCTCACAGGCTACGATACTGCCACTGCGCAAAGCCGACGGTTGCCAGGCAACCGCGGGGATCCTATGGAAATCGTTATCAATCGTCTCATGGCATGTCGTTGCTGTAACGCTTCATATTTGTCGTCTTCTTCTAGCTTGAGGTTTTGAAGAATTTCATGACAGACAAGGGCTCCGTTGGGAACAAAGAAACCCGTTGATTCTTTTCAGCAGCAGAAATACAACCCTTTAAATACAAGATGACAGAACAATGACGAAGGGCATGCCGGGAGGAACTCATGCACTACAGAGGAAAGGGGGCGGGCACGTACAGTTCACATTCAAGCCACAAGTACTCTTCTCGGATGTTGCACAAACAAATCCTAATGTCTTGAAAGCATTGCGGCATGTTTGTGTCCCACTCCAAAGAGTTGCACACGAACGATCCTTCAGTCCCGCTCGGGGGGCACGGAACCCCCGCCACACACAGCTTCAAGTAGCGAGTCAGGCGCCGGGGCTTTCGCTTTCAGCCACACCACCCTGAACACGCCCGATCTTGTCTGATCTCGGAAGCTAAGCAGCGTCGGGCCTGGTTAGTACTTGGATGGGAGACTGCCTGGGAATACCAGGTGCTGTAAGCTTTTGCTCTCCCGGCCAGCAGGGGTCGCCGTTGGTGCCGTAGGCTTTGGGAGGAAAACCTGCAGGATGGAAAGGTGATCTATAGCCTCATCTCTAGAGATGTTTTGTTGCTGTGGCATGTGTGTGACCCATATTCCAAAAAAAAAACCCGTCTGTAAAACGAATATCGAAGCTGCCTCTAAATCTGCAAATGAAGATGAGTCGATAAACCACTCGTTTTTCGTATAACTAGACATATATTCATTTGTTACCGATTTCATTCATTGAGCACGGATACAATAGAGGTACAGCCATTCACTGTTTGACATGTCTGCACTGGTACAGAACCGAGCAATCAGAAAACGGGTGAAACTGTCTTTAGACTCAGCATACAGTACCGAGGCCCCCCATGACCAAATAAAGGCTAACCTCGATAATCAGCCTAAAGAACGCAGACTACAGCAAAACGACTGACTTTGAAAAGGGAATGAACGTCCGGAAGGAGTAGTGGAACTAGCTTGAGATGCTTCTCCGGACCCCTAACTAAAAGCCAGCGAGAACCAGCAGCGGCGTCCACTCCTGTCGAACCGGGATCCTTCCGCAGCCACGCAGCTCGTGGTGTCCTAACCTTCCTGTATCTGATTTTGGACCAAGCACATCAGGGGAGAGCGCGAACGCAGTCCCCCACTACCAGAAATTATGCAGTCAAGATTCCCACATTTGGGGAATTCGCAGGGGTCAGCACAGCCGGAGTGCAATGGCCGAGCCTCGCCCTGGGTGAACCTCCTTCTTGATCAAGGTATCTCCCCTGCCAGGTAAGTATGAGTTAAACAGGCCCCTGCAAGCGGCCCGCACCCACAGCACAAATCGCGCAGCCTAGGCCACCTCCTCGCCCCGCACGCCACCGCCTCCTGCTGGGCCCACTCTTTCACACACTCACACGCCACACTAACACTCAAAAGTGTGGGCAAAACGAGAAAACGAGCGCGCCGTTTCCTACACATCTGCAGTCGCCGTTGCGCATTCGCAGCATGTCCCGGGATGCAATTCGGCCTCATTTGCATAACTCCAGACCGGCAGATCGCCACGCAAGCTCGCGACGTGCGCCTGCCACACACCGAACAAACCTTTTCAGCAATTTCCAAAAAACGGGCCTGCTCGCCTGCCCACAAGGCTCCGTCTCTTACCTGTTCTCCAGAGCCTGCTGCCTTCTGTGCTTTTCTCTCGGCACCGCTGCAGTGCACACAACTCCTGCAGCGGGAGGGGGGGAGAAAGTTCCCGCTCTCCGCCGCAGGGAAGGCTCGCTCCGTGCGCACACGTCCTTTCGATGCCAGTCCAACAAGTGCTCCGCATTAGCTGCGTCGGGGCTCCGGCGTGTCGCACCTCACCTCACCTCGCACTGCCCCCTCCTTGAATGTCTGCCGCTGGGCATGCCCCGCTCTCCTCCGCCTTATCTTATCGCGTGTGAGCACCGACAATGGCCACAATGCCGGGGAATGGCACCTGTAAAGTGTTAATTGGGGCACAGGAACAGCCCGTCTCGTCTCGGGGGGGCCGGCTTCAGAGACAATACAGCAAACACAGCGGGGCGGGGGAAGAAGACGACACCACACATGCGGGTACATTCAGCTCCGGCGGGAACGAGACATTTGTCGGTCTTTTCAAGTGGCGAGAGCCGAGCAATCCTTCACTTGTATCGTTTCTCCCCGGTGACTAGATCTGGCCCTGCGACTCTCGACTGGGCTCACCCCCGGGGCAGCCCAGCAGGTGTGAGCCTGGCCGGCACCCGGATGGGAGATTCCACCCCGGAAAAGCTCCGGTTGCTGCTGCTCCTGCAAGAGGTGTGACTGGGACCAGTAGGGAGTGCTCACCCTGCGGGCTGTGTGGCTCTCTTACGCCCCAGCCTCCTGATGGCGACACTCTGCTGCACAAACAGGCGCCGTCCTTCGGGGAAGGCGTCAAACCGAGGTCCCGACCCTCCTTGGCCATTAGGAAACCCCAGGGCGTCTCTCAAAAAGAGACGCCGGGGGTGTCCCTCTGGTGTTAGTGCTCCCCTTTACCCATCAGTCGGGGTCTCCTCCTAATCCCCGTCTCACCTGTAACAATCAATGACGAGGCCCCCCTGTCCGTGAGATTTAGTACTCGCGCAAGAGACCGGGGGCAGAGCGCGAACGCGGTCCCCCGCCCCCCACAAAGTGCGCGCTCCGGGTTCCCTCTCGGGGCCCTGCAACACAGCGGAAGGGCAGCGAGAAGGAGCCTCTTGCTCTGACGCCGCAAGGCCACAAGAGGGCGGAGGCGCCGCGCGCCCGGCCGACGTGTTGGACCGGTGCGCTTTACGTGCTGAAATAAACACGCGAAAGCCCCGAAATGTTTCCAGAGTGCTGTGCACTGGAGGTTTTTGTCTGGTGAAGACTTGCCTGGTGCTCCTCCGTGCAGATTGTTTGTCCTCCTCCAGTGCGGGACGAGCCAACACAAGGTAGCGCATTCGCCAACATCCAGGCATGCAATGCGATTTGGAAAGCAGCTCCTTTCCAAAGAGTTGCACACGAACGATCCTTCAGTCCCGCTCGGGGGGCACGGAACCCCCGCCACACACAGCTTCAAGTAGCGAGTCAGGCGCCGGGGCTTTCGCTTATGGCCACACCACCCTGAACACGCCCGATCTCGTCTGATCTCGGAAGCTAAGCAGCGTCGGGCCTGGTTAGTACTTGGATGGGAGACTGCCTGGGAATACCAGGTGCTGTAAGCTTTTGCTCTCCCGGCCAGCAGGGGTCGCCGTTGGTGCCGTAGGCTTTGGGAGGAAAACCTGCAGGATGGAAAGGTGATCTATAGCCTCATCTCTAGAGATGTTTTGTTGCTGTGGCATGTGTGTGACCCATATTCCAAAAAAAAAACCCGTCTGTAAAACGAATATCGAAGCTGCCTCTAAATCTGCAAATGAAGATGAGTCGATAAACCACTCGTTTTTCGTATAACTAGACATATATTCATTTGTTACCGATTTCATTCATTGAGCACGGATACAATAGAGGTACAGCCATTCACTGTTTGACATGTCTGCACTGGTACAGAACCGAGCAATCAGAAAACGGGTGAAACTGTCTTTAGACTCAGCATACAGTACCGAGGCCCCCCATGACCAAATAAAGGCTAACCTCGATAATCAGCCTAAAGAACGCAGACTACAGCAAAACGACTGACTTTGAAAAGGGAATGAACGTCCGGAAGGAGTAGTGGAACTAGCTTGAGATGCTTCTCCGGACCCCTAACTAAAAGCCAGCGAGAACCAGCAGCGGCGTCCACTCCTGTCGAACCGGGATCCTTCCGCAGCCACGCAGCTCGTGGTGTCCTAACCTTCCTGTATCTGATTTTGGACCAAGCACATCAGGGGAGAGCGCGAACGCAGTCCCCCACTACCAGAAATTATGCAGTCGAGATTCCCACATTTGGGGAATTCGCAGGGGTCAGCACAGCCGGAGTGCAATGGCCGAGCCTCGCCCTGGGTGAACCTCCTTCTTGATCAAGGTATCTCCCCTGCCAGGTAAGTATGAGTTAAACAGGCCCCTGCAAGCGGCCCGCACCCACAGCACAAATCGCGCAGCCTAGGCCACCTCCTCGCCCCGCACGCCACCGCCTCCTGCTGGGCCCACTCTTTCACACACTCACACGCCACACTAACACTCAAAAGTGTGGGCAAAACGAGAAAACGAGCGCGCCGTTTCCTACACATCTGCAGTCGCCGTTGCGCATTCGCAGCATGTCCCGGGATGCAATTCGGCCTCATTTGCATAACTCCAGACCGGCAGATCGCCACGCAAGCTCGCGACGTGCGCCTGCCACACACCGAACAAACCTTTTCAGCAATTTCCAAAAAACGGGCCTGCTCGCCTGCCCACAAGGCTCCGTCTCTTACCTGTTCTCCAGAGCCTGCTGCCTTCTGTGCTTTTCTCTCGGCACCGCTGCAGTGCACACAACTCCTGCAGCGGGAGGGGGGGAGAAAGTTCCCGCTCTCCGCCGCAGGGAAGGCTCGCTCCGTGCGCACACGTCCTTTCGATGCCAGTCCAACAAGTGCTCCGCATTAGCTGCGTCGGGGCTCCGGCGTGTCGCACCTCACCTCACCTCGCACTGCCCCCTCCTTGAATGTCTGCCGCTGGGCATGCCCCGCTCTCCTCCGCCTTATCTTATCGCGTGTGAGCACCGACAATGGCCACAATGCCGGGGAATGGCACCTGTAAAGTGTTAATTGGGGCACAGGAACAGCCCGTCTCGTCTCGGGGGGGCCGGCTTCAGAGACAATACAGCAAACACAGCGGGGCGGGGGAAGAAGACGACACCACACATGCGGGTACATTCAGCTCCGGCGGGAACGAGACATTTGTCGGTCTTTTCAAGTGCCGAGAGCCGAGCAATCCTTCACTTGTATCGTTTCTCCCCGGTGACTAGATCTGGCCCTGCGACTCTCGACTGGGCTCACCCCCGGGGCAGCCCAGCAGGTGTGAGCCTGGCCGGCACCCGGATGGGAGATTCCACCCCGGAAAAGCTCCGGTTGCTGCTGCTCCTGCAAGAGGTGTGACTGGGACCAGTAGGGAGCGCTCACCCTGCGGGCTGTGTGGCTCTCTTACGCCCCAGCCTCCTGATGGCGACACTCTGCTGCACAAACAGGCGCCGTCCTTCGGGGGAGGCGTCAAACCGAGGTCCCGACCCTCCTTGGCCATTAGGAAACCCCAGGGCGTCTCTCAAAAAGAGACGCCGTGGGTGTCCCTCTGGTGTTAGTGCTCCCCTTTACCCATCAGTCGGGGTCTCCTCCTAATCCCCGTCTCACCTGTAACAATCAATGACGAGGCCCCCCTGTCCGTGAGATTTAGTACTCGCGCAAGAGACCGGGGGCAGAGCGCGAACGCGGTCCCCCGCCCCCCACAAAGTGCGCGCTCCGGGTTCCCTCTCGGGGCCCTGCAACACAGCGGAAGGGCAGCGAGAAGGAGCCTCTTGCTCTGACGACGCAAGGCCACAAGAGGGCGGAGGCGCCGTGCGCCCGGCCGACGTGTTGGACCGGTGCGCTTTACGTGCTGAAATAAACACGCGAAAGCCCCGAAATGTTTCCAGAGTGCTGTGCACTGGAGGTTTTTGTCTGGTGAAGACTTGCCTGGTGCTCCTCCGTGCAGATTGTTTGTCCTCCTCCAGTGCGGGACGAGCCAACACAAGGGAGCGCATTCGCCAACATCCAGGCACGCAATGCGATTTGGAAAGCAGCTCCTTTCCAAAGAGTGGCACACGAACGATCCTTCAGTCCCGCTCGGGGAGCACGGAACCCCCGCCACACACAGCTTCAAGTAGCGAGTCAGGCGCCGGGGCTTTTGCTTACGGCCACACCACCCTGAACACGCCCGATCTCGTCTGATCTCGGAAGCTAAGCAGCGTCGGGCCTGGTTAGTACTTGGATGGGAGACTGCCTGGGAATACCAGGTGCTGTAAGCTTTTGCTCTCCCGGCCAGCAGGGGTCGCCGTTGGTGCCGTAGGCTTTGGGAGGAAAACCTGCAGGATGGAAAGGTGATCTATAGCCTCATCTCTAGAGATGTTTTGTTGCTGTGGCATGTGTGTGACCCATATTCCAAAAAAAAAACCCGTCTGTAAAACGAATATCGAAGCTGCCTCTAAATCTGCAAATGAAGATGAGTCGATAAACCACTCGTTTTTCGTATAACTAGACATATATTCATTTGTTACCGATTTCATTCATTGAGCACGGATACAATAGAGGTACAGCCATTCACTGTTTGACATGTCTGCACTGGTACAGAACCGAGCAATCAGAAAACGGGTGAAACTGTCTTTAGACTCAGCATACAGTACCGAGGCCCCCCATGACCAAATAAAGGCTAACCTCGATAATCAGCCTAAAGAACGCAGACTACAGCAAAACGACTGACTTTGAAAAGGGAATGAACGTCCGGAAGGAGTAGTGGAACTAGCTTGAGATGCTTCTCCGGACCCCTAACTAAAAGCCAGCGAGAACCAGCAGCGGCGTCCACTCCTGTCGAACCAGGATCCTTCCGCAGCCACGCAGCTCGTGGTGTCCTAACCTTCCTGTATCTGATTTTGGACCAAGCACATCAGGGGAGAGCGCGAACGCAGTCCCCCACTACCAGAAATTATGCAGTCGAGATTCCCACATTTGGGGAATTCGCAGGGGTCAGCACAGCCGGAGTGCAATGGCCGAGCCTCGCCCTGGGTGAACCGATTTCGATTTTTAAGAACTTTATTTTCTTTTCACAAAAAAATACAGGACATCACAAATCAGAAAGCTTTACATTCATATACATACTTAAAACAGTATATATGATCACATCTCATTACATTTTGACATGGTAACAGTTACATAGCAACAATTTTCTTTTTTTCTGGTGCAAATCACATTCTTTACTTAAACTTGATAATGTTTTTCACAGTTTCTTGAGATATTGACCTATGCTCTCTATTTCCCACAGATTTTCTGGTTCCTCCCTCCCTTCTCTCCACAGATCTCTGAGGTAATAGTTCTCTCGGGTGATGAACAGGGCCAGGCTACCTGCTGCCTTGACTGGGATCTCGATGCCTTTGAACAGCCCCATGTTCCTCACTCTCCACAGGGCAACTTTCCCACTGTTCACCACGGCCCAGATCCTGTCAAACACGTCAGGAGGAAGTTTGACAGGAGAGATGCCGTATATGACGAAAGCAGCGGTCAGGGTAAATTGGGGCGAGAGAGCCAGCAACCAATCTTCAAACTGTGCCCAGAAGGCCTTAGCAAAAAAGCAGGACCACAGGAGATGGGATACAGTCTCCTCCTCGCCGCAGCCCACCCTAACGCAGCGAGGGCTGGGGGTGAGGCCCCTACGGTACAAGAAAGTTCGTACCGGTAAGCACTGGTGGACGACACTCCAGGCTAAATCTCTGTGAATGTTGCACAGAAACTTAGAGGATGTGTGTTTCCACACCTTCCTTGTTTGGGCTGATGTTAAAATGCCCACATGGGTCTGCCTATTGTTCTGGGGTGCAACGAAATCTTCCAGTTTTTGGACGCTGACATCTCGGAGGGGAATATGGCCAATTGGGTGAGATCTTAGAAAACTTTTAACTGTCCCATAAATTGCAGGGCATGTGTCAGAGAGTGGGACGTCCAGCTTGGGTCTGACACCCCACACTCTGAACACCTCCCTACCTACCCAGAGCCTGGAAAAATAAGTCCAGGTACGCGCTGCAGGTGCTGTTGCAAAGCCTCTCAGCACAGAGGCCAGGAAAATGCACAGCAGCTTCGTAGCAATATCTGGGACAGACTTCCCCCCTGAGGGTAGCGGCCTGTACATTATTTCCCTTCTGAGTCTTTCCTGCTTCCCACCCCATAGAAATTGAAACATCAATCTCCTCAGCACCGCCGCAACACGGTGTGGGATTGGGAAGGTAGAAGCCAGAAAAATCAAGACAGGCAAGAGCTCGGCTTTGATGACCAGCACCTTCCCTGTCATGGTGAGGTCTCGGTCCTTCCATTGCATCAGTTTTTTGTTTAAGATTGGCAATTTGTTCTGCCAATTTACTGTTCCCATCTCTTCTCCAAAATACACCCCCAGGACCTTAATTCTCTTCTCTTGCAGCCTGAGATCATGTCCTTCTTTTGGCTCCCTCCAGTTCTGATAAAAAATCTCACTCTTAGATTTGTTAATTTTTGCGGAGGAAGCCAAAGAGAAACGATCACAGCACTGCAGAGCTCTGCTAATTGAGGCATTGTCAGAGAGGAGCAGGGTGACGTCATCCATGTATAGAGATGTCTTTACCTCTCCTCCCCCACTTCCAGGCACTGGTATCCCATTAATGGCCTGATCCTGGCGCAAGGCACAGGCTAAGGGCTCCATAGCCAAAACGCATAACAAGGGGGATAATGGGCAGCCCTGCCTCACCCCTGAACAGACTTCAAAGGGGCGTGATCTATTGCCATTAACCATGACTCTGCTGTTGCTACCTGTGTACAGCAGGTTAATCCACTTTCTCATGATGGGGCCAAACTTCATGTGCTCAAGTCCCGATGTTAAGTACTGCCGGTTTAGGCGGTCAAAGGCCTTTTCTAGGTCTACACCTAAAATGCAAAGAGGGAGGGAGCGATCCTCAGAGTACAGACAGACATCCCTCAACAAGGCCAGGTTGTCGCTCATCAGGCGTCCTGCTATCCCACAAGTCTGTTCTTTCCCTACCAGTGAGGCCACTACATTTTGTAGGTGCAGGAAAAGGGCTTTGGACAGGATCTTAGTGTCCACGCCTAACAGGCTGAGGGGTCTCCAGTTCTTTATGTCATTTTTTGCTCCTTTCTTAAACAAGAGAGAGATAGTGCCTTCTCTTAAGGAGTCAGGCAGCAATTCTGTCTTATATCTTTCCTCGAATAGGACCAGTAGCGGATCCTGAAGCAGATCCCAAAAGGTGCAATAAAATTCTTTAGGGAGCCCGTCAGCACCTGGAGTTTTCCCCTTCTGTAAGCTCTCCATAGCCTGTCTCAGCTCTTCTACTGTCAAATCCCTCTCAAGTACTTCCCTATCTTCTTCACTCAAAACGTTTTCTAGCTTTGAGGTAAAAAAATGAATTTCTTCATCCTTTACCTCTGTAGAGCTGTACAGTCTTGAGTAGAAGGCCTTGGTGCAGGAGAGGATAGCACTCGGCTCTGTTCTCTCTCGTCCCTCCTCATCAACTACACTTTCCATGACAGACTTGGAGCCTACCACTTTCCTGAAAAAGAAGCGAGTACACTTCTCATTTTCTTCCAAGAACTGCACTCTGCCTCTTAACAGCACTCCTCGACTACTTTCTTCGGCTATGCTCCGGATGTCCTTTTTTAAAAGGGTGATATCCTCGAGCACATCGAAGCCACTGTGCAGCATCGTGTAGAGACGCTGCAGCTGCCTCTGTTTCCTGGCTAGCACTCCTCTCCGTCTGGCAGCAGCCTTCCTTCCCTCAGCCATGAAAAAGGTCTTTGTCCTCATCTTCACCTCCTCCCACCACTCTCCTACTGACCCGTACAGACACTGCAAGGACAGCCACTGTGATAGTTTCTCCTTGTAGCGGGATACTACCCCCTCGTTCTCTAGCAGCTTTGTGTTGAGTTTCCAGAGGCCTGGGCCAAAGACAGTCCCGCCCTGGAGTTCCACTCTACACCCTAAAGCCTGATGATCTGAGAAGAAGACAGGCTGAAGAGTGACCCCAACAACTTTCACTCTCTCTGAGACAAAGCAATAGTCAATTCTGGAGCTGCTATTCCTCCCTGACCATGTATATCCTGCTGTTGTGGGATATATACATCTATATGTGTCTGAGAGTTTAAAGTCTTGAACTAAGTTTTGCAGGGCCAGTGAGCTGGAATCCAATTTTATCGGAGAGCTAGACTGCCTGTCTGTGTGCTCTAAGATACAATTAAAATCCCCTCCCACTATCACGTCTGTGCTACTTAACAATAGGGGAGAGAGTGCCTTGAGTAGCTCCACCCTTCCTCCCACGTCAGTAGGACAATACACATTGATTAGCCGCAGGTTAACGGTCCCCCATTCCACATCCACACACAGCAACCTGCCATCTATGACCCTCTGAATACTTTTCAATTTGAAAGCCCATCCTTTGAAAAGAATGGCCACGCCAGAGGCTCTGTTGTTATTGTCCCCTGACCAAACAGAAGGCCCTTTATCCCACCTATCTTTAAAGCTTTTATACCTCTCTTGATAGGCTAAAGCACACTCCTGCAACATCAACACATCTCCCTCTCTCTGCTGGAGGTAATCAAAGACACACTGGCATTTAACTCTGTCATTGATACCTCTGGTGTTAAGAGAAATTATGTTTAGAGCCATTTTACATAAGAAAGTGGAACCAGTCTTTACAAAACACATTTCTCTTCGGTCTCACCTGTTACCTTCTCTTTCTTTTTCTTCTTACCAATTTCCTGCCAGCCATCCTCTGAATGAGCCTTCATCAGGGTGGCAGCAGTAAAAGCATTCACGGAGTCCATTTCAAGGAAGGGGGTAGAGGGAGGGGTGGAGGGGTTCCAGCTGTCCCCATCGCCATTTTCTCCTTCCTCCTCGCTCGGGGAGAAAACAGAGTCATTTTTCCTTTTCCTCAAGTCCAGCTCCTGGGAGCACTGAGGGGAAAGGGGTGCAGCCGATGCACCAGTCTCCTCTTCCCCCTCACCCACCAGCTGTTGCAGATCCTCCGTGATGGACTGGATGGAGGAGAGGAGGGCATCTGTAGCACTTGCAGAGTCTGAGAAAAGCAGCTCCGCTGAATCCTGGGTATCGTCGCTGGACCCGCTCCACCGGGGGGCCCCACACTGGCCCTCGTTCTGAGGAGCAGGAGTGGGGGAGGGGTCCTCGCTGTTCTCGGGGGTTTTCAAACCCTCGTGCTTGTCTGGTGCAGTCTGCGGTTGTGGGAGCGTAGTGGATT
Organism: Lepisosteus oculatus; assembly: GCF_040954835.1. Lineage (NCBI taxonomy): Eukaryota > Metazoa > Chordata > Actinopteri > Semionotiformes > Lepisosteidae > Lepisosteus > Lepisosteus oculatus. Next base: position 540,890 of record NW_027168298.1, read on the forward strand.
TCTCTTCCACCGGCCCCGGAGCCACAGCAGGACTGATCCTGGCTGGAGGCTGAGACTCTTTGTCCAACAAGGGTTCTTTGTTTGACTTGTTGTTTGCTTTGGCTTTTCGGGCCGGTTTGGCTGAAACAAGCACTGCCTCATCCTTTCTCATTTTGAGTTTATTGGCGTAGGCGTGAGGGCAGTTCTTAAAAACGTGTCCTTCCGAGCCACATAAATTGCACTTTGGCAGCATTGAACAGTCAGAGGCTAAATGTCCCTGTTTGCCACAGGTCTTGCAGCATTTCACAGTGCAGGAAGATGCCAGGTGTCCCACAGCACCACAGCGCCGACACACCTTTGGTTGTCCCACATAAAAAACATAGCCATTGCAGGCGCCCAGCCGGATTGTAGAGGGCAGGTGCCTTAAGCCTCCATTTACATTGTCCGGTAGTAAGCGAACCTCGAATTTCCTTGCTCCTGTTTTTATACCGTCAACATCTCTAACCTCAGTTCCATGGTGGACGGTGCAGTACTGGTTAAGCCAGGTGTGAATGTCCTCCGTCTTTGCCAGTTCCGAGAACATAACAACATGCACCGTTTTCCTCTCTCTCTGTGTCAGAGGCTGCAAGTTGATCTTCTCAAGTGCAGGAACTTTCCCTCTTTTTGCCTCAAACACATCCACGCATTGTTCAAACAGAGGATAGGTACCAAATACAACCTCAAATGCTTTCTGACCTGGGAGAGCAAAGATGAAATCCAAGTGCCGAGGTTCAAAGCCAAGTTCCTTCTGTAACACTTTTCTGCTGAACTGCATACGATCCATGAACAGGTCATCCAAAAGCTCAAAACGTACAGCATTCTTGCGGGATCCAAAGGTTGCCATCTCAAACTGCAAAACAAACACTGCTTCCACAAAACAAGAAAACAATCCAACTACTCCAACTACAGGCTGATCAAGGTATCTCCCCTGCCAGGTAAGCCGAGAGCCGCAGGTGATGAGCCCGGAGCTGAACGGGCCCCACTGGCTCGTTTGTAAGGCCAGGTGCATTGCCAACCACGACCGGCAGGGCAGAGGCCTTGAAGGCAGCCTGGGCTCCTGCAGCTGTCCAGCCACGCACTCTGGTTTCTCTTCATCTCGTACAAATCTTTTGCCTTTTACTAAAGATTTCCATGAAGAGGAGCATGAATGAGTTCCATACAATTTTTGTGCTTTCCTGCCTTCGGGTGGGGCGCAGCTGGGCTGGTCAAAGAGAGAAAACAAAACCGCTCACAATCACTCTTATTACTGCGACTGTGGCCGTCTGCTCTGCGAGTCCTCGGTCTCCGCCTGTCTGATTGGTGCTCTTTTCTTTGGGGGGCGGGAAGTGTCCGGCCGCAAATATGAAGCGTTACAGCAACAACATGCCATGAGACGATTGATAACGATTTCCATAGGATCCACGCGGTTGCCTGGCAACCGTCAGCTTTGCGCAGTGGCAGTATCGTAGCCTGTGAGGTTTAGCCGATGCGCGATTATTGCTAGTTGAAAACTTTTCCCAATACCCCGCTTCCGCCGGTTTGCAATACAATCGGCGAAAGCAATTCTTGACAGTCTCGTCAGAGACTGAGCAAGGTGTTTAAAGACAGATTTTGTCATGGTAACATCATGGTAGAAAGAAACAAGCTTGTTACGTCTCAACAGAAACACTCTTTAGCTCTTTCAGCGTTATGCAGAGAACAGCGTCTGTCGAGATCACTTTTGAGTCAGCGCGAAACGCCGTGTGCTGTCAGTTTGATTTCATATTGCTCGTAGCGGCGCCCGGCTTTTGTCTGTCAAACGTTAGGTTGCCCTTCTTCATGCTGCATCGTCGGCATGAGTGGAGCTTTTTAAACGTCTGTATTTACTGCGCCTCATAAGAAATCGTTTGTCCCCGTTCAAAACAGATTGTGCGATGTCCTGCAGCGTTCGCAAAGCAAACCTTTGACAGTTTGAAAGAGGAATTTATTCTGCTTCCTGTGCGTGCAGTAGTTACAAAGTTGAACGTCTTTATACGATCTGCCGCAGATCTTACAAACGAGCCAGTGGGGCCCGTTCAGCTCGGGGCTCATCGCCTGCGGCTCACGGCTTGCGAGCGTGCCCAATCCGTGCGATAACTTGGAAAACACCCGGCCACACTGTGCCGGAAACGACGCACTCTGGGAAGCCGCTATGCAAAGCGAGGTCCCAAGATCCCCTGCGGCCGGACACTTCCCGCCCCCCAAAGAAAAGAGCGCCAATCAGACGGCCGGAGATCGAGGACTCGCGGAGCAGACGGCCACAATCACCATTACAAGAGCGATTGCGAACGTGCTTGTTTTCTCTCTTTGACCAGCCCAGCTGCCCGCGACCCGAAAGCAGGAAATCACAAAAATTGCAGGGAACTCATTCGTGCTCTTCTCCACGGAAATCTTTAGTAAAAGGCGAAAGAGTTGTACGAGATGAAGAGAAACCAGAGTGCATGGCTGCACAGCTGCAGGAGCCCAGGCCGCCTTCAAGGCCTCTGCCCTGCCGGTCGTGGTTGGCAATACACCTGGCCTTACAAACGAGCCAGTGGGGCCCGTTCAGCTCCGGGCTCATCGCCTGCGGCTCACGGTTTGCGAGCGTGCCCAATCCGTGCGATAACTCGGAAAACACCCGGCCACACTGTGCCGGAAACGACGCACTCTGGGAAGCCGCTATCCAGGCAAGGTCCCAAGATCCCCTGCGGCCGGACACTTGCCGCCCACCAAAGAAAAGAGCGCCAATCAGACGGCCGGAGACCAAGGACTCGCGGAGCAGACGGCCACAATCACCATTACAAGAGCGATTGCGAACGTGCTTGTTTTCTCTCTTTGACCAACCCAGCTGCGCCCCACCCGAAGGCAGAGAAGCACAAAAATTGCATGGAACTCATTCATGCGCCTCTCCACGGAAATCTTTAGTAAAAGGCGAAAGATTCGTATGAGATGAAGAGAAACCAGAGTGCGTGGCTGCACAGCTGCAGGAGCCCAGGCCGCCTTCAAAGCCTCTGCGCTGCCGGTCATGGTTGGCAATGCACCTGGCCTTACAAACTAGCCAGTGGGGCCCGTTCAGCTCCGGGCTCATCGCCTGCGGCTCTCAGCTTGCGGCCGTGCCCAATCCGTGCGATAAGTCGGAAAACACCCAGCCACACTGTGCCGGAAACGACGCACTCTGGGAAGCCGCTATGAAAAGCGAGGTCCCAAGATCCCCTGCGGCCGGACACTTCCCGCCCCCCAGAGAAAAGAGCGCCAATCAGACGGCCGGAGACCGAGGACTCGCGGAGCAGACGGCCACAATCACCATTACAAGAGCGATTGCGAACGTGCTTGTTTTCTCTCTTTGACCAGCCCAGCTGCCCGCCACCCGAAAGCAGGGAAGCACAAAAACTGCAGGGAACTCATTCGTGCTCCTCTCCATGGAAATTTTTAGTAAAAGGCGAAAGATTTGTACGAGATGAAGAAAAACCAGAGTGCGTGGCTGCACAGCTGCAGGAGCCCAGGCCGCCTTCAACGCCTCTGCCCTGCCGGTCGTGGTTGGCAATACACCTGGCCTTACAAACGAGCCAGTGGGGCCCGTTCAGCTCCGGGCTCATCGCCTGCGGCTCACGGCTTGCGAGCATGCCCAATCCGTGCGATAACTCGGAAAACACCCGGCCACACTGTGCCGGAAACGACGCACTCTGGGAAGCCGCTATGCAAAGCGAGGTCCCAAGATCCCCTGCGGCCGGACACTTCCCGCCCCCCAAAGAAAAGAGCGCCAATCAGACGGCCGGAGACCGAGGACTCGCGGAGCAGACGGCCACAATCGCCATAACAAGACCGATTGCGAGCGTTTTTGTTTTCTCTCTTTGACCAGCCCAGCTGCGCCCCACCCGAAAGCAGAGAAGCACAAATATTGCATGGAACTCATTCATGCTTCTCTCCGCGGGAATCTTTAGTAAAAGGCGAAAGATTTGTACGAAATGAAGAGAAACCAGAGTGCGTGGCTGCACAGCTGCAGGAGCCCAGTCCGCCTTCAAAGCCTCTGCGCTGCCGGTCGTGGTTTGCAATGCACCTGGCCTTACAAACGAGCCAGTGGGGCCCGTTCAGCTCCGGGCTAATCGCCTGCGGCTCACGGCTTGCGAGCGTGCCCAATCCGTGCGATAACTCGGAAAACACCCGGCCACACTGTGCCGGAAACGACGCACTCTGGGAAGCCGCTATGCAAAGCGAGGTCCCAAGATCCCCTGCGGCCGGACACTTCCCACCCCCCAAAGAAAAGAGCGCCAATCAGACGGCCGGAGACCGAGGACTCGCGGAGCAGACTGCCACAATTGCCATAACAAGAGTGATTGCGAACGTTTTTGTTTTCTCTCTTTGACCAGCCAGGCTGCGCCCCACCCGAAGGCAGGGAAGCACAAAAATTGCATGGAACTTATTCATGCTCCTCTCCACGGAAATCTTTAATAAAAGGTGAAAGATTTGTACGAGATGAAGAGAAACCAGAGTGCGTGGCTGCACAGCTGCAGGAGCCCAGACCGCCTTCAAAGCCTCTGCGCTGCCGGTCGTGGTTGGCAATGCACCTGGCCTTACAAACTAGCCAGTGGGGCCCGTTCAGCCCCGGGCTCATCGCCTGCGGCTCTCGGCTTGTGGGCGTGCCCAATCCGTGCGATAACTCGGAAAACACCCGGCCACACTGTGTCGGAAACAACGCACTGTAAGGCACCTTGAAGCGTGCACCCCCAACATTCTTCTTTGCACATCTGTGAAAGGTAAACTCTTGAGCAAACTCTGAACCAGCTCTAAGGAAACTAATCCGATTAGACGTTACTTTGACTCATCCTTTAAGGGACCCTTGATAATTGGAGAAATCAATGATTTCGAATGAATTCTGTATGCGTCAAAAGACAGCTATACACAGAAAACATGCAGGACACTGCTCATGATGTTTCCCGAGCCGAAACACAGTGCGTTTTTCCAAGCCATCTGACAAAGCCCGCCCACTGAAAACTGCAGCAGATCGTGTAAAGACGTTCAACTTTGTAACTACTGCACGCACAGGAAGCAGAATAAATTCCTCTTTTCAAACTGTCAAAGGTTTGCTTTGCGAACGCTGCAGGACATCGCAAAATCTCTTTTGAACGGGGACAAACGATTTCTTATGGGGCGCAGTAAGTACAGACGTTTAAAAAGCTCCACTCATGCCGACGATGCAGCATGAAGAAGCGCAACCTAACGTTTGACAGACAAAAGCCGGGCGCCGCTACGAGCAATATGAAATCAAACTGACAGCACACGGCGTTTCGCGCTGACTCAAAAGTGATCTCGACAGACGCTGTTCTCTGCATAACACTGAAAGAGCTAAAGAGCGTTTCTGTTGAGACGTAACCCAGTGGGCAAAAGACGTATAATATACGTCTATTAAACGCATACCTCAGACGTCTAAATGTGGTCTGCAATTCGTCTAGAATGAAATTCTAATATACGTCTATTGTTATACGTCAATTATACGTCTATGATTAGATGTTCATTATACGTAAATGGTTGGAGTTCTATTATACGGATAAATTTAGAGGACTATTATACATATATGGTAGGAGTTCCGGATAACTTTAGAGGACTATTCTACGTATATGGTTGGAGGTCTATTATACGGATAACTTTAGAGGTCTATTATACGTATATGGGTAGAGGTCTATTATACGGATAACTTTAGAGGTCTATTATATGTATATGGTTAGAGGTCTATTATACGGATAACTTTAGAGGTCTATTATACGTATATGGGTAGAGGTCTATTATACATCAAAGTTAGGTTTTACAGGTGTAGAAACTAGTAAATCAACCCAATGATTTGGTTTAGAAATTTATTGTGAAAATACACATTCACACCTGAAAAATATGTATTTCAAATTATACATTGTATACAATCAATCAACAATCAACATATGGGCAATAATCATAAAAAACACAACTAGTCTTAAACTTCAGCTACAAATTCTGGTAATATGGCAATATACAGTATAGTAACGGCAAACACAAACTAATTACATTAACACACTAACTCAAAACCACATTTTGATTCAAATATACATTTTAAAATGTACAACTTCTATATTTCCAAGAAAAAAAATATTACAATGGAAGTTAAGACGATTTTTGTCCACTATTTGCAAACCCTGTGTAATTGTCCTAACAGTTAGAACCAAAAACCTAGTATTTTCAGTGTCCAGATCTCCTGGCCCCCTGCCTTGCATATGCATTCTTCAAGTAACACATTGCGTGCTCCTTTATTTCTTTTTCTGCTGATTTAGGGCGGGACTTCAGCACCGCAGCTAGGAGAAAATTATATAATATTACTTCCCAAATTAATGATGATTAATATCTTCTTTAGTATAATCTAAAAAATGAACGGTTTACTAAGCTCAAAGCTGAAATAAATGTATAAAATTTGGCTTGCATCATAGAAGTTGAGCAATAAAGTCTGTCCTAATTAAAGAGTACCCAAAGTTTGAAAGTACAACATAGAATAAGAATAGAGAAACGGCAAAACGATTTAGTGTCATCTTCCCCATTCACACCATTCCCCATTTCGAATGAATTCTGTATGCGTTAAAAGACAGCTATACACAGAAAACATGCAGGACACTGCTCACGATGTTTGCCGAGCCGAAACACAGTGCGTTTTTCCAAGCCATTTGACAACGCCCGCCCACTGAAAACTGCAGCAGATCGTGTAAAGACGTTCAACTTTGTAACTACTGCACGCACAGGAAGCAGAATAAATTCCTCTTTTCAAACTGTCAAAGGTTTGCTTTGCGAACGCTGCAGGACATCGCACAACCTCTTTTGAACGGGGACAAACGATTTCTTATGGGGCGCAGTAAGTACAGACGTTTAAAAAGCTCCACTATTTTTATGTGCCATTTTTTGCTTATTCACTTACTATTTTAATCAAAATAATATTAAGAAAGATCTGTATGTATTCAGATAGTATTATTATTGTTCATACTTACTCGTCAAAAGAGGATTGCTGAGATATTTGCGGATATACTTCTACGTTTGAAAAACGTGTCCAAAATGGTGACCAACGAATACTAGCAATGCATTGTGGTATATAACCGGAAAATATGCCGGGTTCGATATTTTCTCAACGTATGCGTTTATTAATGTTGTCGATATTATGGTTGAAATTTAACATTGATAATACATCGCGGCTATGTGCCCCCTGCTATGAGCTGATGTGCAATTTTAACGTATGCAGTTAGTAAGGATCGGTCACTGTTGTATGGTATTATATACAGTATAATGACATTATGGAATAGGATGGGGACAGGCCTGGCATCACGGGGGGAGGGAGGAATGTCGCCCCTTCAGTTTTGGGCAAAAAGATGTACCTAACTTACCTAGGAGTATACGGCACTCTGCACAGTGTACGAAGTAATTTTCGCAGTAATTAATTTATTATATTTACTATATTTATTATACACGTGTAAATTAATTACTGCGAAAATAATTTACTTCGTACACTGTGCAGAGTGCCGTATACTCCTAGTTGCGGCACACACGATACATACAGTAAAAAGCCTCAGGCACTGTGTTAGATGTGTTTTCGACGTTATATATGCGTTTATTAATGTCGTCGATTTTACGGTTGCAATTCGACTTTGATTATACGTCGAGGCGACGTATATATACGTATAGCCGTATTTTCGCCGTGAATATACGTATATTCGACGAATCAGTGCCCACTGGGTAAACTCTTCAGCAAACTCTGAACCAGCTCTAAGGAAACTAATCCGATTAGACGTTACTTTGACTCATCTTTTTACGCTAGGGTTAGGGTTAGCATTCCCACGCTACTTAGACACTTTGTTTACGCTCAGTGCTTGATTTTGGGAACTTCAGGACGAGTGGGAATTTTCTCCTATCTGTCAATTCTGTTTTGTTTTGGAGACTCTTGGCTGCCTATGTTGTACAGTGCAGCGTGAAGGAAACATTTTCCAAAACTGTGTCAGCTCAAAAGTTGTAAGAAAACCTCTCCAGCTGCTTTAACTCTCTTCATTTTTGTCATTTAATGTGACACTCGATGTATAACTGGAGCCTCACATATGCAAATGGTGAGGCTCCAGTTCGACACCCAGTTCAATACCACTTTACAGTAAATGACAAAAGCATGGCAGACTGTGCCGGACCGGCAGATTACTTCCGCTTATTTTTACCATATTAAACAATGGAAATCCAACCACTTGCATTTGTGACACTTGATTTTGGCTGCACCTAAGACACTCTTAAATCTTCAAACACATTTCTCTTCTCCCGCAACACTCTTGTCTGTCGGCGCTATGTGGCAGCGTTGCATGACAACCCATCTCACCACGGAAAGGAACCTAACAGCTTTGGTAAGAGAGGAGAAAAGGACCTGGCCCGTACGCGGCTCAAACCCACAACCTTGGCGTTACTAGCACCACCATCTAACCAACTGAGCTAACCGACCTCACAACAGTGGTCCTCTCTGTGCTGCAAAAAATCAAGCTCAGGGAATTTCTTTTGTCCTTTGAATAGAAAGCCGTGTAATTCAGTGTACGGGCTTTCTCGTGCAGTTTCATAGTTCTTGTAACCCAAATCCTACACTGGCCTGAAGTGCCCCCCCATTTCACAGCATTTTTCAGCTGATTTAAAATGTACCTAAAGGAGAAGCATTATTGAAGACCATCAATTACCAAGAGCTTTTGTCAAAGGTTTTGGTGGTCATTTTTAATGACCACAGAGCACTATGACCTCGGTTTTACATCTCATCCAAAAGACAGCGCCCTTTTTCCAACACAGCTTCTCCGTCACTATATTGGGACATTGGGACCCGTACAGACCTCAGAGTGAGCGCCCATTAACACCACTTCCAGCTGGAAGCTTTGTTTTTCCCTGTAGCTCACCCTCATCCTGGTACTGACCTGGCTCACACCTGCTTAGCTTCAGTGGGTTTTCAGTTGCGAGTTGCAAAAGTTGGGATACAAGTGTAGCGGCAATGCTTGTTAATAAGACAGAATTAAGCGTTGGTATGCTGTCCTAAATGAAGCCCCATCTCACCCCCCATCTCTGTGGTGCAGCCACAGAGAAAGTATTCATGCAGACTGATTTAAGTTGTTTTCTTTTGATAGGGAACAGCTCCCAGACAGGGATGCACTTAGCTAAGCCTGGCTATCATGATCAATGGTCATCCATTGGCGCCTATCTGTCTAGGGAGTGCTGAATGGACATCTGGACTGCATTCTTAAGTGTCAAGAGTAAGTGACTTATATCTCACCTTGACCAACCAATCAGGGACTGGCAGGGCGTGGTAATACCACGTGGGTCTCCAATGCCCGCCAAACTCTCAACCAATCAGCACACATCTGTGTCTTGGTCAAAAAGGGAGCGCAAGCTCAGATCGGGGCTCTCCTTGGCCATTTTCGCGCATCCTCAGAGACAATCACGTGACAACTGCTGTTGTCTGCATAGGGACTTGGACTTTGTTCTAAGCGCGAGGCCAAGCATCCCGTACGTACTCAGAATTCTACTAACGTGAATGCTCCGTTTGATCAACGGCAGCCTACAGTTGGACCCTCGTCGACAACCTGAATAGCTTATTCAGAAGCAGCGCTGGACCGGGAACGAACCAGTTTCTTCCCAGGCAAAAGAGTGACTTGTGAGGACTCGCGGTCACACTCTGTGCATAGAGACTTTCTACTAGCCAGCCGGACTGCTGGTAGATCCCCTCGGAGCAACGACTGCCCTGCGCGCCGCAGTCAGATTCCTCCGCCCGTCCTACTCCGAGCTGCACCTTGACTGGTTGGCTGGTAGCCAGAGGACGCCGACACAACGCCCATTGGACAACCGCTGGAACAGAGGCTGCAACAGAGCTTGTCAGCTGGTTTGGTGTTCGTGCCGGGAAATTCCAAATCCATACACAGTGGATAAGTTAACCCCATGTTCTACATTGCGTCTCGAGAATTCAATTGTACCTCAACACAAGTTGTTATCAATTTAATTCATGAGTAATGTATTTACTTCCGAGTTTAGAGTAACAATGGGTAATAACACTGATTAGCGATTTGGTAACCGAACGATATATATTGACATATATTCTCTGTTGTGTATCTCTTTGTGTTTGCATCTCTTCGAGATTATATATCTTGTATATTGATAACCCTCACAGTAAGGTCTGCCGCTCGTATCCAGGCAGACTAGTATATGTTTGGTGCACAATTTATATTAATAAATGTATCTCGTGTATTGAACCCGTGTGTGTGCGTTGTTAGTTGTTCTGGCGATTGATTTTCTAAAAGCCCCAACGAACAACCTCGTGATTACTGCTACAATTAATAAGTGTCTCAGTAAACCCATCAAACCACTACATTTAATGGCGTCCCTGGGTGGGCGAGTTTAGAATGAAATGAGACTCAATCGCACAGAATAACTGATGTTGCTGTGAGTTCAAGTTCAGCACAGCACCGTGGCTTTTATACGCGAATACCGGGTGTGCTGATAACTGCGTAAAGAAATCCCCCTGTTTTCTAGCGTTTAGTGTAACGTGTGCTGATTGGAAATCCATCTGCTCGGGTGTTTAGATTCCATACTGTATTTTGGTAAAAGGAAAAAAAGTAATACTCTTAAAGTTTCTCTGACGTAATGACAATGGCTGCTAAAATGTCTGAAGTGGAGTCGCTTATAAGTACTATTTCTAGCGACGACAATCCTGGTTACTGGAGCGGTATCGAAAAGTTGAACTTTGATGATATTGAGAAGCTGCAAGTAGATTTAGTAGCTAAGGTAGCGAACCAGCTTAACACAGGAGGGTCTGTGAACGCAGTTCAGGTCCTATCTAGTTTCGCCTTAAATCTAGCTAAACAGCTGGAACTGTCTTTGTCCGAGCTGACAAAGTTTCAAACGCTTCAGGGAAAGCTAGAAAGATATAAGGCGGAGCGAGTTGAGTTGTTGGATATAATCAGAGAAAAGAGAGTGAAAAGTGAGGAAAGTGAAGACAGACTCAGGGAAGTTTTAGGTAAATTAGATGACCTGTCTGCTAGAGAAACTGCGGCTGAGGTAGCTAGGAGAGACCTAGAAGCGAGCTTGAAAGAAAAAGAAAAAGAAATTGAGAGTTTAAATGAGCTCAGCCAGGAAAGGCAAAAGGAGTTAGATGCTGCCGTACTGGAAGCAAAACAGGCTAGATCCCACTTACATGCCAGCCCACCTAGCAGCCCGGAGCGCTCACCCAGGAGGTTTCTCCCGGCCAGGGTCTGTGGTCGGATCGGCATGGGGGAGATCGCCGAGTCCTGCGCGAGACGCAAGGGCGATTCAATTCAGGCATAGACCCCCTGCTCCTGATCACGGCCGTCTCCCTGCCCACGGAGAAACTGTAAAAATTAACCTCCACTCCCTGAGGCAGTTAGCCAAAGATGTAGAAAGGTTTGACCCGACAGTGTCAGGGAATAATGTGGAGACCTACATTGATGAGCTGAGATATACTTTGCAGTTTATGCCCGAAGCGTCCGAACAGGAAAAGGCTATGTTAGTAAGGAAAACTACCAGCCGAGCGGTCCACGAGTGGATGTCTAGACAAGGACCTGAGGTCTGTAATAGCTTTGAGGAGCTGTGTCAGGCAATGATCGGAGAATTTTCGGCTTTTATAGATCCCATATCTGCCGTGGCCACAGCGCACCATATTAAGCACGAAAAAGCTGAAGCCCCTCGCGACTATTACCCCTATTATATAATATTTTACTATTATATAACTTGTAAAATATTACCCCCGGTCCATTCTCTTCCAAAAGTGAGAAACACCTGTTTTCTACATTTTGTCTGTTTTAAAACCATATCTCTTTAAACCAAACCAAGAGTTTGTCTTTTGCACTGATATTCTGATTCATTTCAATTTCAAAGAAAAAAAAAACATTATCTTCCAAAGCATCATAAAATTGTCCATTCTTCCAGACTCTACTTCTCTCTTGTAGTAGTACAGCAGACCTTTCCAGGTGAGCAGATCACAGAGTCCGAAATATGCTTCCTCCATCAAGCAAAGTACCTGAACATGACTCGGTCTTCATAAAAGCGCCCCTGTAATAAAGAAATTAAATCCAAAATCAAGAGGGCAGTTGCCTACTGAAGTTCAAGAAGTCATCAATTTTAACCTAGCAACACATTAAAGGCTGCATCTATACAAGTACGATTCTAGAAATGCTCACCAGATTACGTTTTAAGAAAGAACTGCGCCTCAGGTTCCGCCGAGATCTTAACTCGGATGGCAGGATTCAGAGTCCGGAGTGCGGACTGATGGCGCACGGAGGGTCCACATACTGTGGATCCCTCAGTTTTCTTCCGCGTGTTTAAACCGCCAGCGTGTGGCTCTCCTGTCCCCGTGACCTCATTGCTCTGCTCTCGCCTCTGTGCAGCCGAGCCCGACTCATGGTAAAGTGGAAAAAAATATGCCCTCAACGTGGGATTTACTCTGGATCGAGGATAGATGTCACCTTTTTATCGTTGAACAGGATGTATGTGATGTGGCGACTAGGTTCAATTTTGTATCCTTTTAAAAGATTAAGGACTGGGGTGAGCGGGATTTATCACCCTTTCAGCTAAGAACCCGACGTGAGCACCGTTTAAGCTGCATAGACTCGGTCGTTTAACTCTTCTCCATTAGCAGGGTTAAGGTTAAAGAAAAAAAACATTGCTGACTTCTTTTTTTTTTGCCAGCCGCGAGCGCTGATTAGCGAGGTTTGTATTTCATGTTTTGCAAGTTGCATCCATTTTAAGAAAAACAAGTCGTTCAAGACAGGAAATGAATACTTGCATTTAATTAAGTCTAGGCGTATGCGGTTGTCCATAATGACCAGTTCTGTTCGAGAACACAGCACAAAAAAAGGCACCGCTGGGATTCGGACCCAGGATTTCTTGTTTACTAGACAGGCGCTTTAACCAACTAAGCCACGGCGCCCCGGGAGTGCTGTTTTTTTGCAGCCACTTGGACACACCACTCAGACACATCTGCATTCGGTGTGTGCTCCGCCTGCTCGCTGAGCAAGTTGCCACCTTTACATACAATAGCAACATCGACACCAAGAGAAAGGATGACAAATGGCTTTTATCTGGAACTTTTCATGTCCAAGGAGCTCAATGTGCTTTCTGTGTACAACAGGGCCACTGAACTCCACACTGGCCACTGAACCACAGCAGTGGCTTGCTGGCTTGACATCTCCCAAGGAAAATGTTGAAATCGCATGTGGAACAGGAAAAGGACCCTCGAGTACGAGGGAAAAAAAAGAAAAAGATCATCTGGAGCGTGCCAACCCGTGTCTGGACAGCCCAGTTTCATTGACGAGGTGGCCGAGTGGTTAAGGCGATGGACTGCTAATCCATTGTGCTCTGCACGCATGGGTTCGAATCCCATCCTCGGCGCTCTCTATGTCTGACACGTGTGCCTGTTAGATGTTGGCCCTCCTTCTGTTTGCTCCAGTACTATAGCTGTACATTTTCTAGCGGTGGCTGAACATGGTATAGTAGGCTAACGTCGGTATCGAGCAGTGGCAGTAACAGTATTTACGTGCCGCTGCTGCCAAGTGGCTCTGGGTTGAGACCGCATTTTCACTTACTTGCAGCACAAACGGAGAAAGCGATTTTTGACAGTCTCTCGAGAGACTGCGCTAGGTGTTTAGGGATAGACTTTGTCAGTTCCCCCTGGGATGATGGCCTCTCAAATAGTTTGTGATTCCTCTAGACGTTTATACAGTAGAAGCCTGCTTCGTGGCTTAAATCCAAGCTAAGGAAACGAGTTAGAGGTCTGATGCAGAACTGCACTGTATGTGTGAGGAAAGCTGCCCCCTTCTGTTCCATGTCGACCGAACAGAGGACTGTAAAGGATACGACCAAGAAACTTTAGGATGCTGGTTGGAATCCAGCTCCAAAGAAGCCCCTTTGGGTGTTATGTCATGAAAAAGTAAGAACAGAGAATCTCCCTTTGATCAAAAGCGCAACAGAACTGTTTTCCGTGGAGCAGGTTTCAGACCCGTAGACCTGTTTTATTTGTATGGCGTTCGTAAGCGCGCAAAACAAGGACAATTCCTGCGTCTAACACGAATGTAAATGCTTTTGAAAGTGCAGTGTGGTGCAGCTTGTAAAATCCTTGTCCACATTTGTGGTTTGTTGATGTTTTTTTTCTGTCTGCCAAAGTTGCATTTTGACATCCGGACGGTGAGACTTTATCATTTGAACGTGAAGCCAGCCTTAAACCCTCTGAGGCGTGTCTGTCTGCCGGCATGTATCTTGTGAAAGGTATTTTTTTTTTAACGGAGAGCGACTTTAAAAAGGTTTCCGCAGACACCTCGCACTCCGGAGGAGGAATGCGGCGGCGGCGAGCTCACTGTAGTTGTGGCCGAAGAGTTAAGGCGATGGACTTGAAATCCATTGAGGACTCCCTGCTCAGGTTCGAATCCTGCTGACTACGGCGTCTGCTGCACGTCGCCTTGTGCCTGTGTGGCAAAGGCGAAGTGCCGCTTCTCCTTTCCTGGTACTATAAAAATGCTACATCGCTTGGTCCTGCTTCCATGGAAAGCAGTTCTTCAGGTAATTCTACTCTCTTACCAAAGCTGTTAGGTTCCTTTCCGTGGTGAGATGGGTTGTCATGCAACGCTTCCACATAGTGCCGACAGACAAGTGTGTTGCGGGAGAAGAGAAAAGTGTTAGAAGATTTAAGAGTTTCTTAGGTGGAGCCAAAATCAAGTGTCACAAATGCAAGTGGGAAGATTTCCAATGTTTAATATGGTCAAAATAAGCGGAAGTTATCTGCTGGTCCGGCACAGTTTGCCATGCTTTTGTCATATACTGTAAAGTGGTGTCGAACTGGGTGTCGAACTGGAGCCGCACCATTTGCATATGTGAGGCTCCAGTTATACATCGAGTGTCACATTAAATGACAAAAATGAAGAGAGTTGTAGCAGCTGGAGAGGTTTTCTTACAACTCTTGAGCTGACACAGTTTTGGAAAATGTTTCCTTCACGCTGCACTGTACAACATAGGCAGCCAAGAGTCTCCAAAACAAAACAGAATGGACAGATAGGAGAAAATTCCCACTCGTCCTGAAGTTCCCAAAATCCAGCACTGAGCGTAAACAAAGTGTCTAAGTAGCGTGGGAATGCTAACCCTAACCCTAGCTGGAGTTTGAGCAATCCGGCACTGAGCGTAAGAAGATGAGTCAAAGTAACGTCTAATCGGATTCGTTTCCTTAGAGCTGGTTCAGAGTTTGCTCAAGAGTTTACCTTTCACAGATGCGCAAAGAAGAATGTTGGGGGTGCACGCTTCAAGGTGCCTTACAGCTGTAGGGAGTGATTCGAGACGATTCGTGGCGTGTGCTCGTTCCCATGTACCGTACGCCCCGGGGTGCAGTGCTAGGATGACGTACAATACCACTTGGGCACGTAACGGCGTTATGTGCAGGGTTTTCGTTTGTTCGTTTTGTTTTGCTCTGCTTTGCTTTGTTTTGCTTTCCATCGCGTTGGTAAGAGCGTAAATAAAAATGCGATTCCTGTGTCTACCACTAATGTAAGAGCTATTTCAAGTGCGACGTGGTGCGGCTTTTCAAATGCTTGTGGGCATTTCTCTGTTGTTGATTCTTTTTTTGTGTGTAACAAAGTGGCATTTTCATGTCCGGACGGGGAGACTTTATCATTCCGACATGAAGCCAGCCTTAAACCCTCTGAGGCGTGTCTGTCTGCCGGCACGTATTTTGTCAAAGGTATTATTTTTTTTTAACGGAGAGCGACTTTGAAAAGGTTTCCGCAGCCACGTCGCACTCCGTGTTAGATTAAAGGAGGAATGCGGCGATGGTGAACTCGCTGTAGTCGTGGCCGAGTGGTTAAGGCGATGGACTCGAAATCCGTTGGGGACTCCCCATGCAGGTTCAAATCTTGCCGACTACGGCGTCTGCCGCACGTCTCCTTGTGCCTGCGCGGCAAAGGTGAAGTGCCGCTTCTCCTTCCCTGGTACTATAAAAACACTAAATAGCTTGGCCCCGCTGCCATGGAAATGAGTTCTTCAAATAACCACACATCTTGCGTTCGCACCTCTGGTGTTCTACTTATGCCTTTGAAAACCTAATGAATAAAACTGAAAGAACCGACACAATATGTAGGTGCTCGTAAAGCATGCATTAAAGAACTGTTAACAGCAAGGGTTTCAGTGGGTTAACTGAGGAGAAGGCGTAATCGCTAATTGTTGACTTTTTATTTGGTGTTAGAAACACTCTTACTGTGCATGACGTGCAACAAATTTAGCCACAGAAATTGCATCACGCTTTCATGTATGCTATTGCAGACACCAACGTTGCCTAGATAGAAAACCGAAATAGCCGTGGGTTTGCTTGCTGGTCTGAAGGATCTCTCTTCGAATCTCTATCATTTGTCAATGGAAGTAAAAGGTGCTGCAATCTGATACGTTCAGAATCAAACCCGCAGCTGTTGTTCGACTTTATTTCTTGACTAATTACAACTGAGTGTCGCATGAGCAGTTACGTAAACTTGTCTGATATATTTGAACACAAATGCCTTTCTTCAATTAAAACTAACAGTACATTGTCAGGGACATTCAGTTCTATACAAACAAGAGACAGACAAGAGAACATTTAGTATATAATAGACAGAAAGAGGTTCGAATCCTGCCGACTACGTTGTCCACCTCCTGTCGTTGTGTTTCGGCGCAAGCAAAGAAGCGCGCCTGTTCGGTGTTCCTGGTGGTTTTAAAATGCCAAATTGCTTGTATCCGCTCCCTTGCAAATAAGTTCTTCAGCGTCCGCGAATGGCATTTTACAGCTGGAAGCAGATGTCGACGCTTTTTGCACAGAGCACCAAAAAAGCGTCTTTTTTGAAGGCCCGGGTTCTGAGCGTTGGTGGTTCAGTGGTAGAATTCTCGCCTGCCACGCGGGAGGCTCGGCTTTGATTCCCGGCCAATGCAGTGGCTTTTGCAGCGAGCTGCTCCATCACTTGCATCCCCTTGCAACTCGCAACTGAAAACCCACTGAAGCTAAGCAGGTGTGAGCCAGGTCAGTACCCGGATGAGGGTGAGCTACAGGGAAAAACAAAGCTTCCAGCTGGAAGCGGTGTTAATGGTGCCGGCGGTGGGGCGCTCACCCTGAGGTCTGTGCGGGTCCCAATGCCCCAGCATAGTGACGGAGACACTGTGTTGTAAAAGGGCGCTGTCTTTTGGATGAGATGTAAAACCGAGGTCACAGCGCTCTGTGGTCATTAAAAATGACCACCAAAACCTTTGACAAAAGCTCTTGGTAATTGATCGTCTTCAATAATGCTTCTCCTTTAGGTACATTTTAAATCAGCTGAAAAATTCTGTGAAATGGGGGGCACTTCAGGCCAGTGTAGGATTTGGGTTACAAGAACCATGAAACTGCATGAGAAAGCCCGTACACTGAATTACACGGCTTTCTATTCAAAGGAGGGCAAAAGAAATTCCCTGAGTTCGATTTTTTGCAGCACAGAGAGAGCCACTGTCGTGAGGCCGGTTAGCTCAGTTGGTTAGAGCATGGTGCTAATAACGCCAAAGTCACGGGTTCGTGCCCCTTACTGGCCAGGTCCTTTTCTACTCTCTTACCAAAGCTGTTAGGTTCCTTTCCGTGGTGAGAGGGGTTGTCATGCAACGCTGCCACATAGTGCCGACAGACAATTAAATGACAAAAATGAAGAGAGTTAAAGCAGCTGGAGAGGTTCTCTTACAACTTTTGAGCTGACACAGTTTTGGAAAATAATTCCTTCACGCTGCAGTGTACCATATAGGCAGCCAAGAGTCTCCAAAACAAAACAGAATTGACAGTCATATAATGTCCATTAACCCCGGTTTTAAACGCAGCATCATGTCTGCCATCATAAGAATATGAGTCCAATATTTTAGAATATAGTCAGAATGACTTCTAACCTTAGCTGTGGTGTCTTTAATCCCTATTGCTCAATGCATGGTGTACGTACTGCATACATGTGTCTTGAGAATGAGGAATGGGCCCCTGAGACAGTCATTTGCCTGTTTCACAAATGATCGTATTTTACTAGAGATTCTGTTTGGGATTCAGATGTGCATTCGGACAGCAATCCCTTTCAAGAAATGATATGTTCTGGATGAGGTCAAAGGTGCTAGAACACTGTATTTAGGATGTGTTTGCAGTGATTGTGTGTCTCCTGCTTCAACGCAGTGATATATAGATGTGCTCCTGTAATTTATTGGTACATGCCCAGGGCAGTAAGTAGTCTGAGGATTTATTTCCAGACGGCATAGAACAGTGAAGCACTTCTACTTAAATTATTACATTATACACAATTTGAGTTCATTTTAAAAAGTAAAAGGTAATGAAAGGAATGCATTTTCATAAGAAAGATAATACCGATATGCATGTGATAATCTTCCTTATATCATGTAGTGCGTCATTTGGACACTTTGTGGGCTTGAAATACAAAGAAAATCATGTTCTATGGTACAAGATAAATACAAAACTTAATCATTTATTTTAATTAGATTTGTTTATAAAGCATAAGCAATCATTTATTACATTAATATATGTGAAAATGACATTTTAGCACCATAATATTACATACAGGTCTCTAGCTTCAACACAGTGATATATATATATATGCTCAGTGATTTATTGGTACATGCCCAGGGCAATAATCAGAATTAGTATTTATTTCCATACGGGCTACAGGTAATGTTGTGAAATACTTCAACACACTGGATCGCAGATTTAGACCCCCTGCACTCTTACTCCTTAAAAACCAAAGAAATGAAGATATGTAGCAATCACATTGTAACAGGGGTGACAGTGACTTAATGCTTATACTACTGGACTTCTGGTACCTTTAGGGTACGGTGTTCCCTGAAGGGCTCTCAAACCCCGCATTTCAGATGCCTAGCTGTATTGCTGATGTGTTGCACCTCAGAATCACTTTTAAACCTTACCTCTGGTATCTTTAATCCCTATTGCTCAACGCATGGTGAAAGTATTGCATAAATGTGTCTGAAAATGAGCAATGGGCACCTGAGAGACTCATTTGCCTGTTTCACAAATGATCATATTTGACTAGAGATTCTGTTTGGGATTCAGTTGTGCATTCTGACAGCAATCTCTTTCAAAAAATGATTTTACCTTATCGCGGCTTTGCCCTTCTTGCCTTTTTGGACAATATCTCCATCTTGTGGTCGTTGTTGGTAATGTCTAGACAATATCTCCATCTTGTGGTCGTTGTTGGTAATGTTTTCTTATGCCCTTTTTTTATTTCAATTCTCTATTAGATGATTCTAGAATCTCTACAATAGAGTTGAAAACATCAGTTTTATAGCAGACAATATGACATTATTTATAGTCCAATTAGAAATTTATTACCCTGTTTTTAACATAATAACAAATTAAAACTAAGTTTGGAACACCAGGGAACATAAAAAATGATTTTTAGGAAAACCATGAGGTTCTCTGTGTCCGATGCCTGCAAGGGGAGAAAGCTAGAATCCTTTGATTTTTCCAAATTTGAAAATAAACATCATATAACAACAGCTTTCATTCCTAGGAGTGAAAAACAACCATTTTTGAAGACATATTAGTTTCTAAAACACTACAATAAAGTTAAAAACATCCATTTTATATTACATTATTTTTTGTGAAATAATTAAATTGGCTTATTTCTCTCGCATTAAATTGGCTACAAATGCAAGAATTCAACCAGATATTCTTGTAAAATGTATAATGTTGCATTGCAGTTAGTTAATGTAGTTAGTCCATAGTCAGCAATCTAAACTTTATTGTTAAGCTTTAATGATTGATGTTGTACCAGTAACCTTTAGAAATACTATAGTACTTCACAAATGCTTTGTGTGTTTGGAAACCTTTTGAGTAAAAGCCTTATAAAAATAGGTTTAGTTTTTACAGGACATCACAAAGAAATAGGATGGTATAATTCTTATAATTGCTTAGTGATTGTATTTGGAAGATTATGCACTAAACAGACTTCAGGAATGCCAGTGGATCATTGTGCTATTTGGAATTATTCCAAAAATCAAGTGACCTCTTTGCTGTAGTATTTTTAGTATTATTTATTTAGTATTAATAAAGAATAGATTTATTAAAGTCGTGCGATGTGCAAGCGGGATATGTAAAATAATTTAAAATAAAGTTTTTTATTATTGTTATAGAGAAACATGATCAGATTTTCCCTGGTTCAGAAAAAAAACGATTAAAATCTGTAATCTTTCCACTTGTATGTCATCAGACATTAACGAGTACAACCCCCCTCTCTGCCGGAGTGCTGGCTGTGACGAATTAAACCAATTTCACAGGTGTTTTCAAAGTAGGAAGTACAGTGTTAACTAGTAGATGGCCTCCTCAATGAAATCGCTTCAACATGCTAATGCGTTGGTGTAACAGTCCGGGCGTGGCAAGCTTCCAATGTCAACTCGACTCGATTGGAAGACAATGAACGTATTTTAGCCCTAAATGAATTAATAGCAAACATGGTTTACATAAAAGACATTTTTCCAAGAAAGTTTATAATAATACAATCTATAGTTGAAATCTGAGCCTAAATATAAAGAAAAAAGCATTTTCAGAGAGCAATCACGCTGTGTTTATGTAGAAAAAGCGATTAGGTTTATGAGCAATCTAATTACCTATTCGCTTAAAACGCTATATAAAATAAAGTTTATTTAAAGATGAATGATAAGTGTCGCAGTTTTAATAATTTTCGTAGTAGGGCTTGGACAGATTCCAAGTGCATTTTTGCAATTTACGTTGCATTGTCCAATGTGATGTTGTAATACAGTTTAGAATACAGTAAGTCTAAACTGTATCAGCTTTATTTATGGGTTGCAATTTAGAAAAAGTCAAAAACCGCACTCAAAATCCAATTTAGAGCTTTCTGGCAAGAGGAGACACCCAAATTATAATGTAACATGCCACTGTTTGTGCATGAACAAAGTTATACTGCAATTTTCCTTAGATACGCGATTAAAAAAAATAATTTTTTTGAATCCCCGGCCAAACACATTCCATAAGAATCAGCGCTTTTATACAGTATATCGCCTTTAAACACGCGTTTACGATTTAAATCAAAACTCGATTCAAATCAATATAAATGTTTATTTTGTAACGCATAGGTGACTATTCATTGTTATTAAAAAGACGTAAATTCGATCATGTTGTGATATTTAGAAATATAAATTTGTTTTGATGCGAGTGAGGTTTTATTTAATCTCTGACCAAGGGAAATGTTTCATTTTTTCAAAGAAATGTTTGTTAAAAATTAAAGTCATAGTTCCATGAGATTCAACCACAGACCATGTGACATAGGAGTCAGGAACCTAACCCACAGCACCACCAGCGCAGTCACATGCTGAGGGCTGAAAAAGCACTACAGAAACATTATCGACTATAAAATAATGTAATTAGGCACAGAAGAAGTTTACAGCACAGTACAATAATAAATGCTGACCATGACTTTAGAAGCATAAATTACCTTACACTCAATTTAAACACAAGCTGTCTTTAGCCCTCTAATCTGGTTCATACAGAAATGTAGAGAACCAGGCTCAGAACACACAGCTTCATTAGCGAATACATATGCAGAACAACTAGAGAAGATGTTTTACAGAGGATGGATTTTTAGAAACATCCCATCAGTGACATCACTGAAGTCAACTCCTAGGTAACTGTCGTGTGGATAGTTTCACAAGAATCAGACAAAGGTTTAAGCATCGCTTATTTTAGATAAAACTGCAAAAAAACAACAACAACCCATAATGTACTTCTTTGCGGCTCTGTTTGCCCAAATCATATATTCACAACGTGAAATTAGAAAATAGTATTACGTAACCAAAAACCGCAATATGGAAACAGAACCTGTGTAATTGTTGACAGATGATGTACTCGTAACATTTTTACAAGACGAACTACAACATTTAAAAAATGACTTGTATGTACTTGATATCTCTAATCAATCCACTGCACTGCATTAAAACAAAACAAAAACTAAAACGCCCTGGGCATACCGTTTCGCGCTTCTCATCAGTTGCTCAAAAGCAATTTGACCGTATGAAATGCATAATATAAACCTAGAAACATATACGTGAGGAGTATTTACGTAGTATCGGTGTCAAGACATACCTCTCAAATACTGTAAATCAAGTTAAAAATATCTCAAGACCGATTCTGGTCATAATGAAACCATGTTTCGTGTATGTTTTCTTTAAAGTACCGAGACCAGCCATATACTGTATGTTTATGTTCCAAAATTAATATCGTTTATGGCCTTCACACGCGTTGCATTACGCTCCTATTCTTTTTATGCTCAGGCACTAAGATTTCCCTTCAGTGGTAAAATTCCATATAAATATTCAATACTTAAACGGGCACAGTTAAGACATTAAATATACATATACATATACATATACATATACAAACTGTATACAGTACAGTTTGCATACGGTAATATGTTTATGTTCCTAAATCAATATCTTTTATGAGCATGTGAAAGGCATGGTGAATCGATTCTCAAAAATTACTGTACTTTGCATGATTGGAAAAAAATGCGTGATTGCGAAATGCTGTGGTGTTACTTTTACAAAGAAGGTCAGTGAAAAAAATAATGTGGACCAGGGCAATACTTTGAGTTTACAGCTTGTCCAAGGTCATTTATTATTAATACTATTAGTAATATCTTCATTAAAGACTTTGATGGCTACAGCTCAAACATGAGAAGTTGAGCTTTATTAGCTCCACCTTGCGGAAATTCCGGATACTATTATTTTGCTAGCGGTATTTACCGGTAACTCGCGGTATTTACCGGTAACTCGCGGTAGACTGCGTACAGCGTACCGGAAAATAATGCAGTATCGCCCGCACATTTTGAATGGCTGCATCTGTAGCAATCATATTGTAGCAGACACTCATTTGCCTGTTTCACAAATGATCATATTTTACTAGAGATTCTGTTTGGGATACGGATGTGCATTCTGACACCAATCTCTTACAAAAAATGATTTTACCTTATCGCGGCTTTGCCCTTCTTGCCTCTTTGGACAATATCTCCATCTTGTGGTCGTTGTTGGTAATGTCTAGACAATATCTCCATCTTGTGGTCGTTGTTGGTAATGTCTTCTTATAGATAGATACTTTATTGATCCCGTGAGGGAAATTGCAGTGCAACAGCAGCTTAACACACACAACACAGCCACAGTGTAACGAATTATATAATAATAGTACAATACTGTATATATACTGTATATATATATATGAAACAGAAATAGAAACAGAAACAGGAATCGCTTACTCACCTGGAGAATCTCTGTAGGAATATATAGCATTTATCAATGGAAATAAAAGCTGCTTTAATACAGTGCATGTTCAAACTCAAACCCTCAGCTGCTGTTCTTGTTTGTTTTGGGACAAATTGCAACTGAGCATCGCATGAGCCGTTACGTACCCTTATCTGTTTGGCAATTTCAAGGGAGGAGTTAGGTCAGAATGGGTAGGCTGCAAAACAACAAGTAAAGATTTATTCCAAGATGAAACATTGTGGCGGTTTTCTTATCTTTTCAGCATGGACTCAACTTTTACGTGTTCCTTATATGCTATATATGTATATATTAGCACCAATGTCGTTCTTAAAAACTAACATGAAATTGTCAGGGACATTCAGCTATATACAAAGACGAGACAGACAAAGTAATAATTCTGTATTAACGTGGCCTACATATTGACGCAATGATCGAACTAACTGACATGTTCTGATTCAGATCCCCTGCAGTTCATGCCAATTAGAACAATAGCAATGCTGAGTCCTCCCCACCCTACTGAGCACAAATTCAGCTGCTCTCCAGTTCTGTTCTGCATGTTTTTTCATTGCAATTGAGCTCGGAGCTGGAGATGATCTCCATACAGTTCTGTGTTAACTAGCCCGCACTTGCGTGCTAATTTACAGGTTGTGGCAGATGATTTTCTATAGTTCATATACATGACGGCAACCTGTTACCGAGGAACCTGAGAGGTTTAAAAGCCTCACGAGCCAGGCAGGACTCGAACCTACAATCTTCTGATCCGAAGTCAGACGCGTTATCCATTACGCCACTGGCCCATAGAACATGCCCTTGCACTCCACCACAGAGAGCTCTACACTGCTACTAGTAGTACACCTCCCCATCTAAATTTTCACAGCAAGAAACTTGTGTTTCCTACTATTTTTATCAGGTTTAAAATATCATCTCCTTAAAACAGAAAAAGTGTTGATGTGTCGTGCTGAAATTCCGATTGATTTTGAATTCAAAGAAAAAACGTTTTCTTCCAAAACACTGTGAAATTGTCACATCTTGCAGACAATAGGTGTATTCCATGTTGAAAAGAGAAAAAAGAAAACAATGGAGCCTTTTACAGGTGTGAGGCTTCTTCAGGTGTGAGAAGACCTCACGGCCGAAACGTTGTGTTTCCTTTCTTCTCTTTTCAGCATGCAATAAACCTATTACTTGTTCCTTTGCAGCCGAGGCATGCTGACATAGCTACCCAGCTGAACATCTTGCAGACTCTACAGTACTTCTCTCCTGTAGAAGTAAAGCAGGGCTTGCTGGGTGAGCTTTTGCTCCGGTAAATTAGGTCACGTGTCATGTTAAATCACTTCTTCTAAACACAACATTTGCTGGTGCTAGCTTTCCCCATGAAAAGAGACATTTCCCTTACAGTACATGACATATCGTTTTTATTCTATCAATAAGTATAGAAATTAAACAAAAGAAAAAATGTTGTTGCCAAAGAATGCACAGCTCTGTCGCCTTGGGGAGGTGTCAAGGGCATTGAGCTCCTTGGACATGAAAAGTGCCCGATAAATGCCATTTCTCATCATTTCTCTTGGCGTCAGTTCTGCTATTAAATGGGACGGAGGCAACGGGCTCAGAGAGCAGGTTAAGTGCACACCGAACGCAGATGTGTCCAAGTGTCTGTAAAAGCGCGGTGCTCCGCTGGCGCTGTTCCCTAGTGGCTTAAAGTGCCCGCCTAGTAAGCAGGCGATCCTGGGTCTGAATACCAGCGGTGCCTCTCTCCGTGTCTTGTTGTGCCGAATGTATCATTTCAGACAAACATGTACAGCTTGGTTCAGTTTAATGCAAGAATTCATTTCCTTTCTGGAATAACTTGTTTTTGAAGAAATCCATACAGCTTGTGAAAGATGAAATCCATTTCTTGGTTGTCAGTGGAAAAAGATTGCCGGCTGCAAGAAGCGCAAGTGATTGTTTTCTTTGACCATAAACCTGCAAATGTAGGGAGCACAAGCGGCCGTCAGTCTCTGTGGCGCAATCGGTTAGCGCGTTCGGCTGTTAACCGAAAGGTTGGTGGTTCAAGCCCACCCAGGGACGCATGTCTCCGTTTTTCCAATGTAAACATCATCACCGCTAAAGAAGATGGCGCAGAAGGCTCCACAGTCGAAACGTTGTGCTTCTTTTCTTCTCTTTTCAGCATGGAGTAAACCTTTGCTTGATCGTTTGCAGCCTACGCATGCTGACACAGCTACCTTTCTCTTAACGCGCCTCAATCATTATTCACCAAAACCATCAGCAGAATGTGTCGCCTTTGTGGTGATGTCACTCCTCTGCTTCACAAATGTCCTTAGTGACGGACCATTTCTTTCTGCCATTTTTCCGGAGCGGTTATTGATTGCTCCATCATTTCCCTCATACTTTCCATCCCTAGATTGAAAAAAAAAAACAGAAACAGGCTGACAGGACGACAATCAAATTGCAAAAACTCATCAAAGCACTCGATAGAGTATTTGAATCCACAAGTAGCTACGAGCAACTTTGTCCTGGCTTGCATGAAAGTCGGAAAATGTCAAAAAGAAAAAGATGGTGGCTTTTTCATATCTGTTCTTTTATTTTTAGTTCGTTGGCTCATCTGTCCATTGTCCTCCTGCCTGGCTCTTGACCTGTGACTGTCTGAACGCACACATTAGACTTTCAGGCGGGGGATTTGTCCTGAGCCTCTGTGAAAGACCCACCCACCCCCATAAATAACTGCTCTAGAAACACATGAATGCAAAACTAAACCACAGCTTAAAGAGGAGCTCCAACTCAGTGCCATACTAATGTAAACGAAGTAATACTAAGACATGTTCTTATGGATTTGTCTTACCTTGAGATATGTAATTGGATTTCAGGATTAACTTCCTCATTCAATGTACTGGTGATTCTTTGCCTGGTCAGTACCTGGGTGGGAGACCTCCAGCGAACAATTAAGCTTACTGCTGGAAGTGGTGTTAAGAGACTCTTAGGATCTTCCAGAGGTGTCTGTCCAATAGCACTAGTTGCCTTAGAGCTGGCTCAAACATTGCTCAAGAGTCTACCTTTCACAGATGCGCAAAGATGAATGATGGGGGTGCACGCTTCAAGGAGCCTTCCAACTGTAGGGACCGATTAGAGACGATCCGTAGCATGTGTTCGTTTCCATATACGCCCCGTGTCTCAACGGTAGGACAGAGAAAAATACTGCCTCGACACGTAACAGCGTTATATTAAACCGCAGGACTTGAGGGCTGTTTTGTTTGAATGTTCAAGGCATTGGTAAGAGCGTAGGTCAAGGGCCATTGGTGCATCTCCTGTAACTGGAGTAAAAATGCTATTCAAAGTGCAGTGACTAAAATCGTCGTCCACATGTCTCCGTTGTTGATTGCTTTCTGTCTAAGAACGTTCTGTTTTCATGTCCGAACGGGGAGACTTTATCATTCCAACTTGAAGCCACCCTTAAGTCCTCTGAGGTGTGTGTGTGTGTGCTTGCACGTATGGCGTAAAAGGTTTCTTAAACGGAGAGCGAACTTGAAAAAAGTTGCCTCCGCTGCCGCCGCCGCCTCGCACTCCCTGTTCGATTGTAGCAAGAAGGCAGCGGCCGCGGCGCTTGCTGTAGTCGTGGCCGAGTGGTTAAGGTGACGGACTTGAAATCCGTTGGGGTCTCCCCGCGCAGGTTCAAATCCTGCCGACTATGGCGTCCTTTGCATTTGGTTGCGTGCGTGCGTGTAAAAGGACCAGCGCCGTTTCGTTTTCGCTGGGACCTTTAACACTCTAAATCGCCTGGACCCGCAGCCTGTGAAATCGATTCTTCAGCACCCACGAAGGACGCTTTGCCGCTGGACACAGATAACGATGCTTTTCTGCAACGAGCTTTCCAGCTGAATTTTCTCGGCAGCTCCGTACTGAACCTGTTCTCCATTGCAACATAGCGGAGGCTCGTCACGTCTATAGCAAGGCTGTGTAGGACCGCATACGCCACAGTGACTTGTACACAGACCACATGAAAGGCAAGCAAAATACACTTTTAAAATTCCAAAGACTCACAAGGTCAGAGAAACAGCGATGACCTGAACAGATCTGTTACAGAAGTCTAGGTTGACCTTTTTAGAGCTGTAATTGCATTTTTGTTTAATAGAAGATCAAATCTACTCGCATGTACCAGCACCTTACAGTTTATTGATGTTAATTCTGTTTAAGTAATAAGATTGCTAACGATGTTGGACTTTAGCCGGTGTTTTTTAGAACAAATTGCTTACACTTCTGTAAGGAATACGCAGTACGTGCCTTTGTCAGTCATTGCTCACCATACCTGTAACTTTCTTATTTAACTCACTTCCTCAAATGGTGAAGGTCCACAAACATAAATGAAAAAAAAACCCTTGTTGTAGATGAGGTGCACAAAAAAGCAGCCCCTGATAGTGTATAACACATTTATACTATTGCAGAGACACATGTAACATATATATACTGTATATATATATGAAACAGAAATAGAAACAGAAACAGGAATCGCTTACTCACCTGGAGAATCTCTGTAGGAATATCTAGCATTTATCAATGGAAATAAAAGCTGCTTTAATACAGTGCATGTTCAAACTCAAACCCTCAGCTGCTGTTCTTGTTTGTTTTGGGACAAATTGCAACTGAGCATCGCATGAGCCGTTACGTACCCTTATCTGTTAGGGAATTTCAAGGGAGGAGTTAGGTCAGAATGGGTAGGCTGCAAAACAACAAGTAAAGATTTATTCCAAGATGAAATGTTGTGGCGGTTTTCTTATCTTTTCAGCATGGACTAAACTTTTACGTGTTCCTTATATGCTATATATGTATATATTAGCACCAATGTCGTTCTTAAAAACTAACATGAAATTGTCAGGGACATTCAGCTATATACAAAGACGAGACAGACAAAGTAATAATTCTGTATTAACTTGGCCTACATACTGACGCAATGATCGAACTAACTGACATGTTCTGATTCAGATCCCCTGCAGTTCATGCCAATTAGAACAATAGCAATGCTGAGTCCTCCCCACCCTACTGAGCACAAATTCATCTGCTCTCCAGTTCTTTTCTGCATGTTTTTTCATTGCAATTGAGCTCGGAGCTGGAGATGATCTCCATACAGTTCTGTGTTCACCAGCCCGCACTTGCGTGCTAATTTACGGGTTGTGGCAAATGCTTTTCTATAGTTCATATACATGACGGCAACCTGTTACCGAGGAACCTGAGAGGTTTAAAAGCCTCACGAGCCAGGCAGGACTCGAACCTACAATCTTCTAATCCGAAGTCAGACGCGTTATCCATTACGCCACTGGCCCATAGAACATGCGCTTGCACTCCACCACAGAGAGCTCTACACTGCTACTAGTAGTACACTTCCCCATCTAAATTTTCACAGCAAGAAACTTGTGTTTCCTACTATTTTTATCAGGTTTAAAATATCATCTCCTTAAAACAGAAAAAGTGTTGATGTGTCGTGCTGAAATTCCGATTGATTTTGAATTCAAAGAAAAAAGGTTTTCTTCCAAAACACCATGAAATTGTCACATCTTGCAGACAATAGGTGTATTCCATGTTGAAAAGAGAAGAAAGAAAACCATGGAGCCTTTTACAGGTGTGAGGCTTCTTCAGGTGTGAGAAGACCTCACAGTCGAAACGCT
The DNA here is from genome assembly GCF_040954835.1 of Lepisosteus oculatus. NCBI lineage: Eukaryota > Metazoa > Chordata > Actinopteri > Semionotiformes > Lepisosteidae > Lepisosteus > Lepisosteus oculatus. Next base: position 569,863 of record NW_027168298.1, read on the forward strand.
GTGTTTCCGTTCTTCTCTTTTCAGCATGCAATAAACCTAGTACTTGTTCCTTTGCAGCCGAGGCATGCTGACGTAGCTACCCAGCTGAACATCTTGCAGACTCTACAGTACTTCTCTCCTGTAGAAGTAAAGCAGGGCTTGCTGGGTGAGCTTTTGCTCCGGTAAATTAGGTCACGTGTCATGTTAAATCACTTCTTCTAAACACAACATTTGCTGGTGCTAGCTTTCCCCATGAAAAGAGACATTTCCCTTACAGTACATGACATATCATTTTTATTCTATCAATAAGTATAGAAATTAAACAAAAGAAAAAATGGTGTCGCCAAAGAATGCACAGCTCTGTCGCCTTGTGGAGGTGTCAAGGGCATTGAGCTCCTTGGACATGAAAAGTGCCCGATAAATGCCATTTCTCATCATTTCTCTTGGCGTCAGTTCTGCTATTAAATGGGACGGAGGCAACGGGCTCAGAGAGCAGGTTAAGTGCACACCGAACGCAGATGTGTCCAAGTGTCTGTAAAAGCGCGGTGCTCCGCTGGCGCTGTTCCCTAGTGGCTTAAAGTGCCCGCCTAGTAAGCAGGCGATCCTGGGTCTGAATACCAGCGGTGCCTCTCTCCGTGTCTTGTTGTGCCGAATGTCTCATTTCAGACAAACATGTACAGCTTGGTTCAGTTTAATGCAAGAATTCATTTCCTTTCTGGAATAACTTGTTTTTGAAGAAATCCATACAGCTTGTGAAAGATGAAATCCATTTCTTGGTTGTCAGTGGAAAAAGATTGCCGGCTGCAAGAAGCGCAAGTGATTGTTTTCTTTGACCATAAACCTGCAAATGTAGGGAACACAAGCGGCCGTCAGTCTCTGTGGCGCAATCGGTTAGCGCGTTCAACTGTTAACCGAAAGGTTGGTGGTTCAAGCCCACCCAGGGACGCATGTCTCCGTTTTTCCAATGTAAACATCATCACCGCTAAAGAAGATGGCGCAGAAGGCTCCACAGTCGAAACGTTGTGCTTCTTTTCTTCTCTTTTCAGCATGGAGTAAACCTTTGCTTGATCGTTTGCAGCCTACGCATGCTGACACAGCTACCTTTCTCTTAACGCGCCTCAATCATTATTCACCAAAACCATCAGCAGAATGTGTCGCCTTTGTGGTGATGTCACTCCTCTGCTTCACAAATGTCCTTAGTGACGGACCATTTCTTTCTGCCATTTTTCCGGAGCGGTTATTGATTGCTCCATCATTTCCCTCATACTTTCCATCCCTAGATTGAAAAAAAAAAAACAGAAACAGGCTGACAGGACGACAATCAAATTGCAAAAACTCATCAAAGCACTCGATAGAGTATTTGAATCCACAAGTAGCTACGAGCAACTTTGTCCTGGCTTGCATGAAAGTCGGAAAATGTCAAAAAGAAAAAGATGGTGGCTTTTTCATATTTGTTCTTTCATTTTTAGTTCGTTGGCTCTTCTGTCCATTGTACTCCTGCCTGGCTCTTGACCTGTGACTGTCTGAACGCACACATTAGACTTTCAGGCGGGGGATTTGTCCTGAGCCTCTGTGAAAGACCCACCCACCCCCATAAATAACTGCTCTAGAAACACATGAATGCAAAACTAAACCACAGCTTAAAGAGGAGCTCCAACTCAGTGCCATACTAATGTAAACAAAGTAATACTAAGACATGTTCTTATGGATTTGTCTTACCTTGAGATATGTAATTGGATTTCAGGATTAACTTCCTCATTCAATGTAGTGGTGATTCTTTGCCTGGTCAGTACCTGGGTGGGAGACCTCCAGCGAACAATTAAGCTTGCTGCTGGAAGTGGTGTTAAGAGACTCTTAGGATCTTCCAGAGGTCTCTGTCCAATAGCACTAGTTGCCTTAGAGCTGGCTCAAACATTGCTCAAGAGTCTACCTTTCACAGATGCGCAAAGATGAATGATGGGGGTGCACTCTTCAAGGAGCCTTCCAACTGTAGGGACCGATTAGAGACGATCCGTAGCATGTGTTCGTTTCCATATACGCCCCGTGTCTCAACGGTAGGACAGAGTCAAATACTGCCTCGACACGTAACAGCGTTATATTAAACCGCAGGACTTGAGGGCTGTTTTGTTTGAATGTTCAAGGCATTGGTAAGAGCGTAGGTCAAGGGCCATTGGTGCATCTCCTGTAACTGGAGCAAAAATGCTATTCAAAGTGCAGTGACTAAAATCGTCGTCCACATGTCTCCGTTGTTGATTGCTTTCTGTCTAAGAACGTTCTGTTTTCATGTCCGAACGGGGAGACTTTATCATTCCAACTTGAAGCCACCCTTAAGTCCTCTAAGGTGTGTGTGTGTGTGCTTGCACGTATGGCGTAAAAGGTTTCTTAAACGGAGAGCGAACTTGAAAAAAGTTGCCTCCGCTGCCGCCGCCGCCTCGCACTCCCTGTTCGATTGTAGCAAGAAGGCAGCGGCCGCGGCGCTCGCTGTAGTCGTGGCCGAGTGGTTAAGGTGACGGACTTGAAATCCGTTGGGGTCTCCCTGCGCAGGTTCAAATCCTGCCGACTACGGCGTCCTTTGCATTTGGTTGCGTGCGTGTAAAAGGACCAGCGCCGTTTCGTTTTCGCTGGGACCTTTAACACTCTAAATCGCCTGGACCCGCAGCCTGTGAAATCGATTCTTCAGCACCCACGAAGGACGCTTTGCCGCTGGACACAGATACCGATGCTTTTCTGCAACGAGCTTTCCAGCTGAATTTTCTCGGCAGCTCCGTACTGAACCTGTTCTCCATTGCAACATAGCGGAGGCTCGTCACGTCTATAGCAAGGCTGTGTAGGACCGCATACGCCACAGTGACTTGTACACAGACCACATGAAAGGCAAGCAAAATACACTTTTAAAATTCCAAAGACTCACAAGGTCAGAGGAACAGCGATGACCTGAACAGATCTGTTCCAGAAGTCTAGGTTGACCTTTTTAGAGCTGTAATTGCATTTTTGTTTAATAGAAGATCAAATCTACTCGCATGTACCAGCACCTTACAGTTTATTGATGTTAATTCTGTTTAAGTAATAAGATTGCTAACGATGTTGGACTTTAGCCGGTGTTTTTTAGAACAAATTGCTTACACTTCTGTAAGGAATACGCAGTACGTGCCTTTGTCAGTCATTGCTCACCATACCTGTAACTTTCTTATCTAACTCACTTCCTCAAATGGTGAAGGTCCACAAACATAAATGAAAAAAAAACCCTTGTTGTAGATGAGGTGCACAAAAAAGCAGCCCCTGATAGTGTATAACACATTTGTACTATTGCAGAGACACATGTAACATATATATATATACTGTATATATATATATGAAACAGAAATAGAAACAGAAACAGGAATCGCTTACTCACCTGGAGAATCTCTGTAGGAATATCTAGCATTTATCAATGGAAATAAAAGCTGCTTTAATACAGTGCATGTTCAAACTCAAACCCTCAGCTGCTGTTCTTGTTTGTTTTGGGACAAATTGCAACTGAGCATCGCATGAGCCGTTACGTACCCTTATCTGTTAGGGAATTTCAAGGGAGGAGTTAGGTCAGAATGGGTAGGCTGCAAAACAACAAGTAAAGATTTATTCCAAGATGAAACGTTGTGGCGGTTTTCTTATCTTTTCAGCATGGACTAAACTTTTACGTGTTCCTTATATGCTATATGTGTATCTATTAGCACCAATGTCGTTCTTAAAAACTAACATGAAATTGTCAGGGACATTCAGCTATATACAAAGACGAGACAGACAAAGTAATAATTCTGTATTAACGTGGCCTACATATTGACGCAATGATCGAACTAACTGACATGTTCTGATTCAGATCCCCTGCAGTTCATGCCAATTAGAACAATAGCAATGCTGAGTCCTCCCCACCCTACCGAGCACAAATTCAGCTGCTCTCCAGTTCTGTTCTGCATGTTTTTTCATTGCAATTGAGCTCGGAGCTGGAGATGATCTCCATACAGTTCTGTGTTCACTAGCCCGCACTTGCGTGCTAATTTACGGGTTGTGGCAAATGCTTTTCTATAGTTCATATACATGACGGCAACCTGTTACCGAGGAACCTGAGAGGTTTAAAAGCCTCATGAGCCAGGCAGGACTCGAACCTACAATCTTCTGATCCGAAGTCAGACGCGTTATCCATTACGCCACTGGCCCATAGAACATGCACTTGCACTCCACCACAGAGAGCTCTACACTGCTACTAGTAGTACACTTCCCCATCTAAATTTTCACAGCAAGAAACTTGTGTTTCCTACTATTTTTATCAGGTTTAAAATATCATCTCCTTAAAACAGAAAAAGTGTTGATGTGTCGTGCTGAAATTCCGATTGATTTTGAATTCAAAGAAAAAAGGTTTTCTTCCAAAACACCATGAAATTGTCACATCTTGCAGACAATAGGTTTATTCCATGTTGAAAAGAGAAGAAAGAAAACCATGGAGCCTTTAACAGGTGTGAGGCTTCTTCAGGTGTGAGAAGACCTCACAGTCGAAACGCTGTGGTTCCGTTCTTCTCTTTTCAGTGTAGTGATTCATAGCCGTTCAGGGACCCCAAATATGTAAGAAAACCGGTTCAGGGACGCCAAATATGTAATCATAGTGGCTCTCTGAAGGCACCAGTTCTGTAGGGTTTGGGCATTTACTGAGACAATTATTAATTGTAGCAGTAAATCACAAAGTTGATTCTTTTGATGGCTTTAGAGTCCAACCATGCGACATAACTCAAACAACGCACACACACAGGTACTAATACACGAGGATACATTTATTAATACATAGAATATGCATATAAAACTAACAGATCTTATCGAGAGGGTTATCAGAATACAAAAGGTATATATTCAGTCAGTTACGAAGTGTTACACATATCAAGAGGACATACGTTCAGTATATCATTCATTAAGACCGTTTCGTAAATGAACTTAGTTATAACTTCTACATTAGATACTCAAACAAGTACATAACTCTTAGGAATTAAATTGATATCAACTGGTTGGGATAACAATTGAATTCTCGAGCTGTAATGCATTGAAGTTAAATACTCATCCAATCTTTGGGGATTCAGATCTTCTGCGGGCACAAAGAAACAGTTGCAGGCTGTTGCTGTCCAATCCGCGCTCTCTGGCTCCGTGCCAGGCTGTGCTGTGCGGCTTGCGACGGTGCGCTGCTGATGCTCACTGACCGGCTAGTTAGTGTTGGCTTTAACTAGCAAAGTTTGTGCACAGGAGAAAAGATGACTGTGGGTCCCAGCAAGTCAGGAAGAGGACCGGTTCGTTCCTAATGAAGAGCTAGTTCTGAATAGTGATTCAGCTTTCCACAGTTCCGACCTGTTCACGAGGCCTGCTGCTGGTTACTCTCTGGCAACCTCCACTCTAGACTCTTAGAACAAAGGAAAGTTCTGGCACTCAGACACACTGGCCGTTCCGTGGTTGTCCGGGCTGAGTCTCAGGATGGTCAGGAGGCGCGCTGCGAGGATGTCCTGCCCTTGGGAGCCTTCTGCTCCTGGGCCGTCCTGCCCTGGAATTCTCCTTTGAATTCCCTTTAGAACAGTCCACAGAATCCTCTCCAGAATCCCTTCTGAATCTTGTTGAATCTCACTGAATCTCTCAGGCTCTCTGTGTTGCCTGTTTTTACCTGGAGGAACTTCAGCTCATTGATTGGCTGAAAGTTCCATGGGCATCAGAGTCCCACGTGGGTTACTCGGCCCTACCAGTCCCTGATTGGTTGATCAAGGTGAGATATGAGTCACTTACTCCTGACACTTAGTAATGCAGTCCAGATGTCCAACTGGCACTCCCTAGACAGATAGGCGCCAATGGATGACCATTGATCATGATAGCCAGGCTTAGCTAAGTGCATCCCCCTTTGGGAGCTGTCCTAGGACCTTAAATCACCCTGGGAATAGTCTCTCTGTGGCTGCACCACAGAGATGAACAGAGAAATGGGGCCTCATTTGGGAAGCTCGGAAACACTTAATTCTGCCTTATTAATAAGCCTCGCCGCTACATCAGCATGCAATAAACCTATTACTTGTTCCTTTGCAGCCGAGGCATGCTGACGTAGCTACCCAGCTGAACATCTTGCAGACTCTACAGTACTTCTCTCCTGTAGAAGTAAAGCAGGGCTTGCTGGGTGAGCTTTTGCTCCGGTAAATTAGGTCACGTGTCATGTTAAATCACTTCTTCTAAACACAACATTTGCTGGTGCTAGCTTTCCCCATGAAAAGAGACATTTCCCTTACAGTACATGACATATCGTTTTTATTCTATCAATAAGTATAGAAATTAAACAAAAGAAAAAATGGTGTCGCCAAAGAATGCACAGCTCTGTCGCCTTGGGGAGGTGTCAAGGGCATTGAGCTCCTTGGACATGAAAAGTGCCCGATAAATGCCATTTCTCATCATTTCTCTTGGCGTCAGTTCTGCTATTAAATGGGACGGAGGCAACGGGTTCAGAGAGCAGGTTAAGTGCACACCGAACGCAGATGTGTCCAAGTGTCTGTAAAAGCGCGGTGCTCCGCTGGCGCTGTTCCCTAGTGGCTTAAAGTGCCTGCCTAGTAAGCAGGCGATCCTGGGTCTGAATACCAGCGGTGCCTCTCTCCGTGTCTTGTTGTGCCGAATGTCTCATTTCAGACAAACGTACAGCTTGGTTCAGTTTAATGCAAGAATTCATTTCCTTTCTGGAATAACTTGTTTTTGAAGAAATCCATACAGCTTGTGAAAGATGAAATCCATTTCTTGGTTGTCAGTGGAAAAAGATTGCCGGCTGCAAGAAGCGCAAGTGATTGTTTTCTTTGACCATAAACCTGCAAATGTAGGGAGTACAAGCGGCCGTCAGTCTCTGTGGCACAATCGGTTAGCGCGTTCGGCTGTTAACCGAAAGGTTGGTGGTTCAAGCCCACCCAGGGACGTATGTCTCCGTTTTTCCAATGTAAACATCATCACCGCTAAAGAAGATGGCGCAGAAGGCTCCACAGTCGAAACGTTGTGCTTCTTTTCTTCTCTTTTCAGCATGGAGTAAACCTTTGCTTGATCCTTTGCAGCCTACGCATGCTGACACAGCTACCTTTCTCTTAACGCGCCTCAATCATTATTCACCAAAACCATCAGCAGAATGTGTCGCCTTTGTGGTGATGTCACTCCTCTGCTTCACAAATGTCCTTAGTGACGGACCATTTCTTTCTGCCATTTTTCCGGAGCGGTTATTGATTGCTCCATCATTTCCCTCATACTTTCCATCCCTAGATTGAAAAAAAAAAACAGAAACAGGCTGACAGGACGACAATCAAATTGCAAAAACTCATCAAAGCACTCGATAGAGTATTTGAATCCACCAGTAGCTACGAGCAACTTTGTCCTGGCTTGCATGAAAGTCGGAAAATGTCAAAAAGAAAAAGATGGTGGCTTTTTCATATCTGTTCTTTTATTTTTAGTTCGTTGGCTCTTCTGTCCATTGTCCTCCTGCCTGGCTCTTGACCTGTGACTGTCTGAACGCACACATTAGACTTTCAGGCGGGGGATTTGTCCTGAGCCTCCGTGGAAGACCCACCCACCCCCATAAATAACTGCTCTAGAAACACATGAATGCAAAACTAAACCACAGCTTAAAGATGAGCTCCAACTCAGTGCCATACTAATGTAAACGAAGTAATACTAAGACATGTTCTTATGGATTTGTCTTACCTTGAGATATGTAATTGGATTTCAGGATTAACTTCCTCATTCAATGTACTGGTGATTCTTTGCCTGGTCAGTACCTGGGTGGGAGACCTCCAGCGAACAATTAAGCTTGCTGCTGGAAGTGGTGTTAAGAGACTCTTAGGATCTTCCAGAGGTGTCTGTCCAATAGCACTAGTTGCCTTAGAGCTGGCTCAAACATTGCTCAAGAGTCTACCTTTCACAGATGCGCAAAGATGAATGATGGGGGTGCACGCTTCAAGGAGCCTTCCAACTGTAGGGACCGATTAGAGACGATCCGTAGCATGTGTTCGTTTCCATATACGCCCCGTGTCTCAACGGTAGGACAGAGAAAAATACTGCCTCGACACGTAACAGCGTTATATTAAACCGCAGGACTTGAGGGCTGTTTTGTTTGAATGTTCAAGGCATTGGTAAGAGCGTAGGTCAAGGGCCATTGGTGCATCTCCTGTAACTGGAGTAAAAATGCTATTCAAACTGCAGTGACTAAAATCGTCGTCCACATGTCTCCGTTGTTGATTGCTTTCAGTCTAAGAACGTTCTGTTTTCATGTCCGAACGGGGAGACTTTATCATTCCAACTTGAAGCCACCCTTAAGTCCTCTGAGGTGTGTGTGTGTGTGTGCTTGCACGTATGGCGTAAAAGGTTTCTTAAACGGAGAGCGAACTTGAAAAAAGTTGCCTCCGCTGCCGCCGCCGCCTCGCACTCCCTGTTCGATTGTAGCAAGAAGGCAGCGGCCGCGGCGCTTGCTGTAGTCGTGGCCGAGTGGGGTTAAGGTGACGGACTTGAAATCCGTTGGGGTCTCCCCGCGCAGGTTCAAATCCTGCCGACTACGGCGTGCTTTGCATTTGGTTGCGTGCGTGCGTGTAAAAGGACCAGCGCCGTTTCGTTTTCGCTGGGACCTTTAACACTCTAAATCGCCTGGACCCACAACCTGTGAAATCGATTCTTCAGCACCCACGATGGACGCTTTGCCGCTGGACACAGAGAACGATGCTTTTCTGCAACGAGCTTTCCAGCTGAATTTTCTCGGCAGCTCCGTACTGAACCTGTTCTCCATTGCAACATAGCGGAGGCTCGTCACGTCTATAGCAAGGCTGTGTAGGACCGCATACGCCACAGTGACTTGTACACAGACCACATGAAAGGCAAGCAAAATACACTTTTAAAATTCCAAAGACTCACAAGGTCAGAGAAACAGCGATGACCTGAACAGATCTGTTACAGAAGTCTAGGTTGACCTTTTTAGAGCTGTAATTGCATTTTTGTTTAATAGAAGATCAAATCTACTCGCATGTACCAGCACCTTACAGTTTATTGATGTTAATTCTGTTTAAGTAATAAGATTGCTAACGATGTTGGACTTTAGCCGGTGTTTTTTAGAACAAATTGCTTACACTTCTGTAAGGAATACGCAGTACGTGCCTTTGTCAGTCATTGCTCACCATACCTGTAACTTTCTTATCTAACTCACTTCCTCAAATGGTGAAGGTCCACAAACATAAATGAAAAAAAAACCCTTGTTGTAGATGAGGTGCACAAAAAAGCAGCCCCTGATAGTGTATAACACATTTATACTATTGCAGAGACACATGTAACATATATATACTGTATATATGAAACAGAAATAGAAACAGAAACAGGAATCGCTTACTCACCTGGAGAATCTCTGTAGGAATATCTAGCATTTATCAATGGAAATAAAAGCTGCTTTAATACAGTGCATGTTCAAACTCAAACCCTCAGCTGCTGTTCTTGTTTGTTTTGGGACAAATTGCAACTGAGCATCGCATGAGCCGTTACGTACCCTTATCTGTTAGGGAATTTCAAGGGAGGAGTTAGGTCAGAATGGGTAGGCTGCAAAACAACAAGTAAAGATTTATTCCAAGATGAAACGTTGTGGCGGTTTTCTTATCTTTTCAGCATGGACTAAACTTTTACGTGTTCCTTATATGCTATATATGTATATATTAGCACCAATGTCGTTCTTAAAAACTAACATGAAATTGTCAGGGACATTCAGCTATATACAAAGACGAGACAGACAAAGTAATAATTCTGTATTAACGTGGCCTACATATTGACGCAAAGATCAAACTGACTGACATGTTCTGATTCAGATCCCCTGCAGTTCATGCCAATTAGAACAATAGCAATGCTGAGTCCTCCCCACCCTACTGAGCACAAATTTAGCTGCTCTCCAGTTCTGTTCTGCATGTTTTTTCATTGCAATTGAGCTCGGAGCTGGAGATGATCTCCATACAGTTCTGTGTTCACCAGCCCGCACTTGCGTGCTAATTTACGGGTTGTGGCAAATGCTTTTCTATAGTTCATATACATGACGGCAACCTGTTACCTAGGAACCTGAGAGGTTTAAAAGCCTCACGAGCCAGGCAGGACTCAAACCTACAATCTTCTGATCCGAAGTCAGACGCGTTATCCATTACGCCACTGGCCCATAGAACATGCGCTTGCACTCCACCACAGAGAGCTCTACACTGCTACTAGTAGTACACTTCCCCATCTAAATTTTCACAGCAAGAAACTTGTGTTTCCTACTATTTTTGTCAGGTTTAAAATATCATCTCCTTAAAACAGAAAAAGTGTTGATGTGTTGTGCTGAAATTCCGATTGATTTTGAATTCAAAGAAAAAAGGTTTTCTTCCAAAACACCATGAAATTGTCACATCTTGCAGACAATAGGTGTATTCCATGTTGAAAAGAGAAGAAAGAAAACCATGGAGCCTTTTACAGGTGTGAGGCTTCTTCAGGTGTGAGAAGACCTCACAGTCGAAACGCTGTGTTTCCGTTCTTCTCTTTTCAGCATGCAATAAACCTAGTACTTGTTCCTTTGCAGCCGAGGCATGCTGACGTAGCTACCCAGCTGAACATCTTGCAGACTCTACAGTACTTCTCTCCTGTAGAAGTAAAGCAGGGCTTGCTGGGTGAGCTTTTGCTCCGGTAAATTAGGTCACGTGTCATGTTAAATCACTTCTTCTAAACACAACATTTGCTGGTGCTAGCTTTCCCCATGAAAAGAGACATTTCCCTTACAGTACATGACATATCGTTTTTATTCTATCAATAAGTATAGAAATTAAACAAAAGAAAAAATGGTGTCGCCAAAGAATGCACAGCTCTGTCACCTTGGGGAGGTGTCAAGGGCATTGAACTCCTTGGACATGAAAAGTGCCCGATAAATGCCATTTCTCATCATTTCTCTTGGCGTCAGTTCTGCTATTAAATGGGACGGAGGCAACGGGCTCAGAGAGCAGGTTAAGTGCACACCGAACGCAGATGTGTCCAAGTGTCTGTAAAAGCGCGGTGCTCCGCTGGCGCTGTTCCCTAGTGGCTTAAAGTGCCCGCCTAGTAAGCAGGCGATCCTGGGTCTGAATACCAGCGGTGCCTCTCTCCGTGTCTTGTTGTGCCGAATGTATCATTTCAGACAAACATGTACAGCTTGGTTCAGTTTAATGCAAGAATTCATTTCCTTTCTGGAATAACTTGTTTTTGAAGAAATCCATACAGCTTGTGAAAGATGAAATCCATTTCTTGGTTGTCAGTGGAAAAAGATTGCCGGCTGCAAGAAGCGCAAGTGATTGTTTTCTTTGACCATAAACCTGCAAATATAGGGAGCACAAGCGGCCGTCAGTCTCTGTGGCGCAATCGGTTAGCGCGTTCGGCTGTTAACCGAAAGGTTGGTGGTTCAAGCCCCCCCAGGGACGCATGTCTCCGTTTTTCCAATGTAAACATCATCACCGCTAAAGAAGATGGCGCAGAAGGCTCCACAGTCGAAACGTTGTGCTTCTTTTCTTCTCTTTTCAGCATGGAGTAAACCTTTGCTTGATCCTTTGCAGCCTACGCATGCTGACACAGCTACCTTTCTCTTAACGCGCCTCAATCATTATTCACCAAAACCATCAGCAGAATGTGTCGCCTTTGTGGTGATGTCACTCCTCTGCTTCACAAATGTCCTTAGTGACGGACCATTTCTTTCTGCCATTTTTCCGGAGCGGTTATTGATTGCTCCATCATTTCCCTCATACTTTCCATCCCTAGATTGAAAAAAAAAACAGAAACAGGCTGACAGGACGACAATCAAATTGCAAAAACTCATCAAAGCACTCGATAGAGTATTTGAATCCACAAGTAGCTACGAGCAACTTTGTCCTGGCTTGTATGAAAGTCGGAAAATGTCAAAAAGACAAAGATGGTGGCTTTTTCATATCTGTTCTTTTATTTTTAGTTCGTTGGCTCTTCTGTCCATTGTCCTCCTGCCTGGCTCTTGACCTGTGACTGTCTGAACGCACACATTAGACTTTCAGGCGGGGGATTTGTCCTGAGCCTCTGTGGAAGACCCACCCACCCCCATAAATAACTGCTCTAGAAACACATGAATGCAAAACTAAACCACAGCTTAAAGAGGAGCTCCAACTCAGTGCCATACTAATGTAAACGAAGTAATACTAAGACATGTTCTTATGGATTTGTCTTACCTTGAGATATGTAATTGGATTTCAGGATTAACTTCCTCATTCAATGTACTGGTGATTCTTTGCCTGGTCAGTACCTGGGTGGGAGACCTCCAGCGAACAATTAAGCTTACTGCTGGAAGTGGTGTTAAGAGACTCTTAGGATCTTCCAGAGGTGTCTGTCCAATAGCACTAGTTGCCTTAGAGCTGGCTCAAACATTGCTCAAGAGTCTACCTTTCACAGATGCGCAAAGATGAATGATGGGGGTGCACGCTTCAAGGAGCCTTCCAACTGTAGGGACCGATTAGAGACGATCCGTAGCATGTGTTCGTTTCCATATCTGCCCCGTGTCTCAACGGTAGGACAGAGTCAAATACTGCCTCGACACGTAACAGCATTATATATAACCGCAGGACTTGAGGGCTGTTTTGTTTGAATGTTCAAGGCATTGGTAAGAGCGTAGGTCAAGGGCCATTGGTGCATCTCCTGTAACTGGAGTAAAAATGCTATTCAAAGTGCAGTGACTAAAATCGTCGTCCACATGTCTCCGTTGTTGATTGCTTTCTGTCTAAGAACGTTCTGTTTTCATGTCCGAACGGGGAGACTTTATCATTCCAACTTGAAGCCACCCTTAAGTCCTCTGAGGTGTGTGTGTGTGTGTCCTTGCACGTATGGCGTAAAAGGTTTCTTAAACGGAGAGCGAACTTGAAAAAAGTTGCCTCCGCTGCCGCCGCCACCTCGCACTCCCTGTTCGATTGTAGCAAGAAGGCAGCGGCCGCGGTGCTCGCTGTAGTCGTGGACGAGTGGTTAAGGTGACGGACTTGAAATCCGTTGGGGTCTCCCCGCGCAGGTTCAAATCCTGCCGACTACGGCGTCCTTTGCATTTGGTTGCGTGCGTGCGTGTAAAAGGACCAGCGCCGTTTCGTTTTCGCTGGGACCTTTAACACTCTAAATCGCCTGGACCCGCAGCCTGTGAAATCGATTCTTCAGCACCCACGATGGACGCTTTGCCGCTGGACACAGATAACGATGCTTTTCTGCAACGAGCTTTCCAGCTGAATTTTCTCGGCAGCTCCGTACTGAACCTGTTCTCCATTGCAACATAGCGGAGGCTCGTCACGTCTATAGCAAGGCTGGTTAGGACCGCATACGCCACAGTGACTTGTACACAGACCACATGAAAGGCAAGCAAAATACACTTTTAAAATTCCAAAGACTCACAAGGTCAGAGAAACAGCGATGACCTGAACAGATCTGTTACAGAAGTCTAGGTTGACCTTTTTAGAGCTGTAATTGCATTTTTGTTTAATAGAAGATCAAATCTACTCGCATGTACCAGCACCTTACAGTTTATTGATGTTAATTCTGTTTAAGTAATAAGATTGCTAACGATGTTGGACTTTAGCCGGTGTTTTTTAGAACAAATTGCTTACACTTCTGTAAGGAATACGCAGTACGTGCCTTTGTCAGTCATTGCTCACCATACCTGTAACTTTCTTATCTAACTCACTTCCTCAAATGGTGAAGGTCCACAAACATAAATGAAAAAAAAACCCTTGTTGTAGATGAGGTGCACAAAAAAGCAGCCCCTGATAGTGTATAACACATTTATACTATTGCAGAGACACATGTAACATATATATACTGTATATATATATGAAACAGAAATAGAAACAGAAACAGGAATCGCTTACTCACCTGGAGAATCTCTGTAGGAATATCTAGCATTTATCAATGGAAATAAAAGCTGCTTTAATACAGTGCATGTTCAAACTCAAACCCTCAGCTGCTGTTCTTGTTTGTTTTGGGACAAATTGCAACTGAGCATCGCATGAGCCGTTACGTACCCTTATCTGTTAGGGAATTTCAAGGGAGGAGTTAGGTCAGAATGGGTAGGCTGCAAAACAACAAGTAAAGATTTATTCCAAGATGAAACGTTGTGGCGGTTTTCTTATCTTTTCAGCATGGACTAAACTTTTACGTGTTCCTTATATGCTATATATGTATATATTAGCACCAATGTCGTTCTTAAAAACTAACATGAAATTGTCAGGGACATTCAGCTATATACAAAGACGAGACAGACAAAGTAATAATTCTGTATTAACGTGGCCTACATACTGACGCAATGATCAAACTAACTGACATGTTCTGATTCAGATCCCCTGCAGTTCATGCCAATTAGAACAATAGCAATGCTGAGTCCTCCCCACCCTACCGAGCACAAATTCAGCTGCTCTCCAGTTCTGTTCTGCATGTTTTTTCATTGCAATTGAGCTCGGAGCTGGAGATGATCTCCATACAGTTCTGTGTTCACCAGCCCGCACTTGCGTGCTAATTTACGGGTTGTGGCAAATGCTTTTCTATAGTTCATATACATGACGGCAACCTGTTACCTAGGAACCTGAGAGGTTTAAAAGCCTCACGAGCCAGGCAGGACTCAAACCTCCAATCTTCTGATCCGAAGTCAGACGCGTTATCCATTACGCCACTGGCCCATAGAACATGCGCTTGCACTCCACCACAGAGAGCTCTACACTGCTACTAGTAGTACACTTCCCCATCTAAATTTTCACAGCAAGAAACTTGTGTTTCCTACTATTTTTGTCAGGTTTAAAATATCATCTCCTTAAAACAGAAAAAGTGTTGATGTGTTGTGCTGAAATTCCGATTGATTTTGAATTCAAAGAAAAAAGGTTTTCTTCCAAAACACCATGAAATGTGTTTTAAGTCCTCTGAGGTGTGTGTGTGTGTGCTTGCACGTATGGCGTAAAAGGTTTCTTAAACGGAGAGCGAACTTGAAAAAAGTTGCCTTCGCTGCCGCCGCCACCTCGCACTCCCTGTTCGATTGTAGCAAGAAGGCAGCGGCCGCGGTGCTTGCTGTAGTCGTGGCCGAGTGGTTAAGGTGACGGACTTGAAATCCGTTGGGGTCTCCCCGCGCAGGTTCAAATCCTGCCGACTACGGCGTCCTTTGCATTTGGTTGCGTGCGTGCGTGTAAAAGGACCAGCGCCGTTTCGTTTTCGCTGGGACCTTTAACACTCTAAATCGCCTGGACCCGCAGCCTGTGAAATCGATTCTTCAGCACCCACGATGGACGCTTTGCCGCTGGACACAGATAACGATGCTTTTCTGCAACGAGCTTTCCAGCTGAATTTTCTCAGCAGCTCCGTACTGAACCTGTTCTCCATTGCAACATAGCGGAGGCTCGTCACGTCTATAGCAAGGCTGGTTAGGACCGCATACGCCACAGTGACTTGTACACAGACCACATGAAAGGCAAGCAAAATACACTTTTAAAATTCCAAAGACTCACAAGGTCAGAGAAACAGCGATGACCTGAACAGATCTGTTACAGAAGTCTAGGTTGACCTTTTTAGAGCTGTAATTGCATTTTTGTTTAATAGAAGATCAAATCTACTCGCATGTACCAGCACCTTACAGTTTATTGATGTTAATTCTGTTTAAGTAATAAGATTGCTAACGATGTTGGACTTTAGCCGGTGTTTTTTAGAACAAATTGCTTACACTTCTGTAAGGAATACGCAGTACGTGCCTTTGTCAGTCATTGCTCACCATACCTGTAACTTTCTTATCTAACTCACTTCCTCAAATGGTGAAGGTCCACAAACATAAATGAAAAAAAAACCCTTGTTGTAGATGAGGTGCACAAAAAAGCAGCCCCTGATAGTGTATAACACATTTATACTATTGCAGAGACACATGTAACATATATATACTGTATATATATATGAAACAGAAATAGAAACAGAAACAGGAATCGCTTACTCACCTGGAGAATCTCTGTAGGAATATCTAGCATTTATCAATGGAAATAAAAGCTGCTTTAATACAGTGCATGTTCAAACTCAAACCCTCAGCTGCTGTTCTTGTTTGTTTTGGGACAAATTGCAACTGAGCATCGCATGAGCCGTTACGTACCCTTATCTGTTAGGGAATTTCAAGGGAGGAGTTAGGTCAGAATGGGTAGGCTGCAAAACAACAAGTAAAGATTTATTCCAAGATGAAACGTTGTGGCGGTTTTCTTATCTTTTCAGCATGGACTAAACTTTTACGTGTTCCTTATATGCTATATATGTATATATTAGCACCAATGTCGTTCTTAAAAACTAACATGAAATTGTCAGGGACATTCAGCTATATACAAAGACGAGACAGACAAAGTAATAATTCTGTATTAACGTGGCCTACATACTGACGCAATGATCAAACTAACTGACATGTTCTGATTCAGATCCCCTGCAGTTCATGCCAATTAGAACAATAGCAATGCTGAGTCCTCCCCACCCTACCGAGCACAAATTCAGCTGCTCTCCAGTTCTGTTCTGCATGTTTTTTCATTGCAATTGAGCTCAGAGCTGGAGATGATCTCCATACAGTTCTGTGTTCACCAGCCCGCACTTGCGTGCTAATTTACGGGTTGTGGCAAATGCTTTTCTATAGTTCATATACATGACGGCAACCTGTTACCGAGGAACCTGAGAGGTTTAAAAGCCTCACGAGCCAGGCAGGACTCGAACCTCCAATCTTCTGATCCGAAGTCAGACGCGTTATCCATTACGCCACTGGCCCATAGAACATGCGCTTGCACTCCACCACAGAGAGCTCTACACTGCTACTAGTAGTACACTTCCCCATCTAAATTTTCACAGAGAGAAACTTGTGTTTCCTACTATTTTTATCAGGTTTAAAATATCATCTCCTTAAAACAGAAAAAGTGTTGATGTGTCGTGCTGAAATTCCGATTGATTTTGAATTCAAAGAAAAAAGGTTTTCTTCCAAAACACCATGAAATTGTCACATCTTGCAGACAATAGGTGTATTCCATGTTGAAAAGAGAAGAAAGAAAACCATGGAGCCTTTTACAGGTGTGAGGCTTCTTCAGGTGTGAGAAGACCTCACAGTCGAAACGCTGTGTTTCCGTTCTTCTCTTTTCAGCATGCAATAAACCTAGTACTTGTTCCTTTGCAGCCGAGGCATGCTGACGTAGCTACCCAGCTGAACATCTTGCAGACTCTACAGTACTTCTCTCCTGTAGAAGTAAAGCAGGGCTTGCTGGGTGAGCTTTTGCTCCGGTAAATTAGGTCACGTGTCATGTTAAATCACTTCTTCTAAACACAACATTTGCTGGTGCTAGCTTTCCCCATGAAAAGAGACATTTCCCTTACAGTACATGACATATCGTTTTTATTCTATCAATAAGTATAGAAATTAAACAAAAGAAAAAATGGTGTCGCCAAAGAATGCACAGCTCTGTCGCCTTGGGGAGGTGTCAAGGGCATTGAGCTCCTTGGACATGAAAAGTGCCCGATAAATGCCATTTCTCATCATTTCTCTTGGCGTCAGTTCTGCTATTAAATGGGACGGAGGCAACGGGTTCAGAGAGCAGGTTAAGTGCACACCGAACGCAGATGTGTCCAAGTGTCTGTAAAAGCGCGGTGCTCCGCTGGCGCTGTTCCCTAGTGGCTTAAAGTGCCCGCCTAGTAAGCAGGCGATCCTGGGTCTGAATACCAGCGGTGCCTCTCTCCGTGTCTTGTTGTGCCGAATGTCTCATTTCAGACAAACATGTACAGCTTGGTTCAGTTTAATGCAAGAATTCATTTCCTTTCTGGAATAACTTGTTTTTGAAGAAATCCATACAGCTTGTGAAAGATGAAATCCATTTCTTGGTTGTCAGTGGAAAAAGATTGCCGGCTGCAAGAAGCGCAAGTGATTGTTTTCTTTGACCATAAACCTGCAAATGTAGGGAGCACAAGCGGCCGTCAGTCTCTGTGGCGCAATCGGTTAGCGCGTTCGGCTGTTAACCGAAAGGTTGGTGGTTCAAGCCCACCCAGGGACGCATGTCTCCGTTTTTCCAATGTAAACATCATCACCGCTAAAGAAGATGGCGCAGAAGGCTCCACAGTCGAAACGTTGTGCTTCTTTTCTTCTCTTTTCAGCATGGAGTAAACCTTTGCTTGATCCTTTGCAGCCTACGCATGCTGACACAGCTACCTTTCTCTTAACGCACCTCAATCATTATTCACCAAAACCATCAGCAGAATGTGTCGCCTTTGTGGTGATGTCACTCCTCTGCTTCACAAATGTCCTTAGTGACGGACCATTTCATTCTGCCATTTTTCCGGAGCGGTTATTGATTGCTCCATCATTTCCCTCATACTTTCCATCCCAAGATTGAAAAAAAAAAACAGAAACAGGCTGATAGGACGACAATCAAATTGCAAAAACTCATCAAAGCACTCGATAGAGTATTTGAATCCACAAGTAGCTACGAGCAACTTTGTCCTGGCTTGCATGAAAGTCGGAAAATGTCAAAAAGAAAAAGATGGTGGCTTTTTCATATCTGTTCTTTTATTTTTAGTTCGTTGGCTCTTCTGTCCATTGTCCTCCTGCCTGGCTCTTGACCTGTGACTGTCTGAACGCACACATTAGACTTTCAGGCGGGGGATTTGTCCTGAGCCTCTGTGAAAGACCCACCCACCCCCATAAATAACTGCTCTAGAAACACATGAATGCAAAACTAAACCACAGCTTAAAGAGGAGCTCCAACTCAGTGCCATACTAATGTAAACGAAGTAATACTAAGACATGTTCTTATGGATTTGTCTTACCTTGAGATATGTAATTGGATTTCAGGATTAACTTCCTCATTCAATGTACTGGTGATTCTTTGCCTGGTCAGTACCTGGGTGGGAGACCTCCAGCGAACAATTAAGCTTGCTGCTGGAAGTGGTGTTAAGAGACTCTTAGGATCTTCCAGAGGTGTCTGTCCAATAGCACTAGTTGCCTTAGAGCTGGCTCAAACATTGCTCAAGAGTCTACCTTTCACAGATGCGCAAAGATGAATGATGGGGGTGCACGCTTCAAGGAGCCTTCCAACTGTAGGGACCGATTAGAGACGATCCGTAGCATGTGTTCATTTCCATATACGCCCCGTGTCTCAACGGTAGGACAGAGTCAAATACTGCCTCGACACGTAACAGCGTTATATTAAACCGCAGGACTTGAGGGCTGTTTTGTTTGAATGTTCAAGGCATTGGTAAGAGCGTAGGTCAAGGGCCATTGGTGCATCTCCTGTAACTGGAGTAAAAATGCTATTCAAAGTGCAGTGACTAAAATCGTCGTCCAGATGTCTCTGTTGTTGATTGCTTTCTGTCTAAGAACGTTCTGTTTTCATGTCCGAACGGGGAGACTTTATCATTCCAACTTGAAGCCACCCTTAAGTCCTCTGAGGTGTGTGTGTGTGTGCTTGCACGTATGGCGTAAAAGGTTTCTTAAACGGAGAGCGAACTTGAAAAAAGTTGCCTCCGCTGCCGCCGCCGCCTCGCACTCCCTGTTCGATTGTAGCAAGAAGGCAGCGGCCGCGGCGCTTGCTGTAGTCGTGGCCGAGAGGTTAAGGTGACGGACTTGAAATCCGTTGGGGTCTCCCCGCGCAGGTTCAAATCCTGCCGACTACGGCGTCCTTTGCATTTGGTTGCGTGCGTGCGTGTAAAAGGACCGGCGCCGTTTCGTTTTCACTGGGACCTTTAACACTCTAAATCGCCTGGACCCACAGCCTGTGAAATCGATTCTTCAGCACCCACGATGGACGCTTTGCCGCTGGACACAGAGAACGATGCTTTTCTGCAACGAGCTTTCCAGCTGAATTTTCTCGGCAGCTCCGTACTGAACCTGTTCTCCATTGCAACATAGCGGAGGCTCGTCACGTCTATAGCAAGGCTGTGTAGGACCGCATACGCCACAGTGACTTGTACACAGACCACATGAAAGGCAAGCAAAATACACTTTTAAAATTCCAAAGACTCACAAGGTCAGAGAAACAGCGATGACCTGAACAGATCTGTTACAGAAGTCTAGGTTGACCTTTTTAGAGCTGTAATTGCATTTTTGTTTAATAGAAGATCAAATCTACTCGCATGTACCAGCACCTTACAGTTTATTGATGTTAATTCTGTTTAAGTAATAAGATTGCTAACGATGTTGGACTTTAGCCGGTGTTTTTTAGAACAAATTGCTTACACTTCTGTAAGGAATACGCAGTACGTGCCTTTGTCAGTCATTGCTCACCATACCTGTAACTTTCTTATCTAACTCACTTCCTCAAATGGTGAAGGTCCACAAACATAAATGAAAAAAAAAACCCTTGTTGTAGATGAGGTGCACAAAAAAGCAGCCCCTGATAGTGTATAACACATTTATACTATTGCAGAGACACATGTAACATATATATACTGTATATATGAAACAGAAATAGAAACAGAAACAGGAATCGCTTACTCACCTGGAGAATCTCTGTAGGAATATCTAGCATTTATCAATGGAAATAAAAGCTGCTTTAATACAGTGCATGTTCAAACTCAAACCCTCAGCTGCTGTTCTTGTTTGTTTTGGGACAAATTGCAACTGAGCATCGCATGAGCCGTTACGTACCCTTATCTGTTAGGGAATTTCAAGGGAGGAGTTAGGTCAGAATGGGTAGGCTGCAAAACAACAAGTAAAGATTTATTCCAAGATGAAACGTTGTGGCGGTTTTCTTATCCTTTCAGCATGGACTAAACTTTTACGTGTTCCTTATATACTATATATGTATATATTAGCACCAATGTCGTTCTTAAAAACTAACATGAAATTGTCAGGGACATTCAGCTATATACAAAGACGAGACAGACAAAGTAATAATTCTGTATTAACGTGGCCTACATACTGACGCAATGATCAAACTGACTGACATGTTCTGATTCAGATCCCCTGCAGTTCATGCCAATTAGAACAATAGCAATGCTGAGTCCTCCCCACCCTACTGAGCACAAATTCATCTGCTCTCCAGTTCTGTTCTGCATGTTTTTTCATTGCAATTGAGCTCGGAGCTGGAGATGATCTCCATACAGTTCTGTGTTCACCAGCCCGCACTTGCGTGCTAATTTACGGGTTGTGGCAAATGCTTTTCTATAGTTCATATACATGACGGCAACCTGTTACCTAGGAACCTGAGAGGTTTAAAAGCCTCACGAGCCAGGCAGGACTCGAACTTCCAATCTTCTGATCCGAAGTCAGACGCGTTATCCATTACGCCACTGGCCCATAGAACATGCGCTTGCACTCCACCACAGAGAGCTCTACACTGCTACTAGTAGTACACTTCCCCATCTAAATTTTCACAGCAAGAAACTTGTGTTTCCTACTATTTTTGTCAGGTTTAAAATATCATCTCCTTAAAACAGAAAAAGTGTTGATGTGTTGTGCTGAAATTCCGATTGATTTTGAATTCAAAGAAAAAAGGTTTTCTTCCAAAACACCATGAAATTGTCACATCTTGCAGACAATAGGTGTATTCCATGTTGAAAAGAGAAGAAAGAAAACCATGGAGCCTTTTACAGGTGTGAGGCTTCTTCAGGTGTGAGAAGACCTCACAGTCGAAACGCTGTGTTTCCGTTCTTCTCTTTTCAGCATGCAATAAACCTAGTACTTGTTCCTTTGCAGCCGAGGCATGCTGACGTAGCTACCCAGCTGAACATCTTGCAGACTCTACAGTACTTCTCTCCTGTAGAAGTAAAGCAGGGCTTGCTGGGTGAGCTTTTGCTCCGGTAAATTAGGTCACGTGTCATGTTAAATCACTTCTTCTAAACACAACATTTGCTGGTGCTAGCTTTCCCCATGAAAAGAGACATTTCCCTTACAGTACATGACATATCGTTTTTATTCTATCAATAAGTATAGAAATTAAACAAAAGAAAAAATGGTGTCGCCAAAGAATGCACAGCTCTGTCGCCTTGGGGAGGTGTCAAGGGCATTGAGCTCCTTGGACATGAAAAGTGCCCGATAAATGCCATTTCTCATCATTTCTCTTGGCGTCAGTTCTGCTATTAAATGGGACGGAGGCAACGGGCTCAGAGAGCAGGTTAAGTGCACACCGAACGCAGATGTGTCCAAGTGTCTGTAAAAGCGCGGTGCTCCGCTGGCGCTGTTCCCTAGTGGCTTAAAGTGCCCGCCTAGTAAGCAGGCGATCCTGGGTCTGAATACCAGCGGTGCCTCTCTCCGTGTCTTGTTGTGCCGAATGTATCATTTCAGACAAACATGTACAGCTTGGTTCAGTTTAATGCAAGAATTCATTTCCTTTCTGGAATAACTTGTTTTTGAAGAAATCCATACAGCTTGTGAAAGATGAAATCCATTTCTTGGTTGTCAGTGGAAAAAGATTGCCGGCTGCAAGAAGCGCAAGTGATTGTTTTCTTTGACCATAAACCTGCAAATGTAGGGTGCACAAAAGACTGTCAGACTCTGTGGTGCTGAAAAGTTGGTGGTTCAAGCCCCTCCAGTATGCGTGTCTCAGTTTTTCCAATGTAAACATCATCACCATCGCTAAAGAAGATGGCGCAGAAGGCTCCACAGTCGAAACGTTGTGCTTCTTTTCTTCTTTTTTCAGCATGGAGTAAACCTTTGCTTTATCCTTTGCAGCCTAAGCATGCTGACGCAGCTACCTTTCTCTTAACACGCCTCAATCATTATTCACCAAAACGATCAGCAGAATAAGTCGCCTTTGTGGTGATGTCACTCCTCTGCTTCACAAATGTCCTTAGTGACGGACCATTTCTTTCTGCCATTTTTCCGGAGCGGTTATTGATTGCTCCATCATTTCCCTCATACTTTCCATCCCTAGATTGAAAAAAAAAAACAGAAACAGGCTGACAGGACGACAATCAAATTGCAAAAACTCATCAAAGCACTCGATAGAGTATTTGAATCCACAAGTAGCTACGAGCAACTTTGTCCTGGCTTGCATGAAAGTCGGAAAATGTCAAAAAGAAAAAGATGGTGGCTTTTTCATATCTGTTCTTTTATTTTTAGTTCGTTGGCTCATCTGTCCATTGTCCTCCTGCCTGGCTCTTGACCTGTGACTGTTTGAACGCACACAGTAGACTTTCATGCAGGGGATTTGTCCTGAGCCTCTGTGAAGGACCCACCCACCCCCATAAATAACTGCTCTAGAAACACATGAATGCAAAACTAAACCACAGCTTAAAGAGGAGCTTGTCATGACCGCCAGGCAGTTAAGACCAACTCTTAAGCAATCTAAACAGCACCAGCAGAGGGTGATTATTAACAAACGCCGCCGCACGAGTTAACCCACCTGCACACACTCCACCGTGGGGTACGCAGTGCTATTTTTACCATCTTTACTTGCTTCCCGCTGGTATTGAGTCTACTCCTTGAGAGCTCTACCTGGCGTTTTTTCCATTACCTCGTTTATTCTGGATATTGGACTCCCCTTCTGCCTTTTCGACTTTGGACCTCGCCTCTCACCTCGGACTGTTTGCCACCAGTGTTCTCCCTGGATTACGACTTACCTTACGCCTCTTGACCACGAAACAAAGCAAAGCAGAGCAAAACAAAATGAACAAACGAAAAGCCTCACGTCCCGCACTTGCGTGTAACGCCGTTACGTGCCCAAGCGGTATTGTACTTCATCTTAGCACTGCACCCCGGGGCGTACGGTATATGGGAACGAGCACACGCCACAAATCGTCTCGAATCACTCCCTACAGCTGTAAGGCACCTTGAAGCGTGCACCCCCAACATTTTTCTTTGCGCATCTGTGAAAGGTAAACTCTTGAGCAAACTCTGAACCAGCTCTAAGGAAACTAATCCGATTAGACGTTACTTTGACTCATCCTTTAAGGGAACCTTGTTAATTGGAGAAATCAATGATTTCGAATGAATTCTGTATGCGTTAAAAGACAGCTATACACAGAAAACATGCAGGACACTTCTCATGATGTTTCCCGAGCCGAAACACAGTGCGTTTTTCCAAGCCCTCTGACAAAGCCCGCCCACTGAAAACTGCAGCAGATCGTGTAAAGACGTTCAACTTTGTAACTACTGCACGCACAGGAAGCAGAATAAATTCCTCTTTTCAAACTGTCAAAGGTTTGCTTTGCGAACACTGCAGGACATCGCACAATCTCTTTTGAATGGGGACAAACGATTTCTTATGGGGCACAGTAAGTACAGACGTTTAAAAAGCTCCACTCATGCCGACGATGCAGCATGAAGAAGCGCAACCTAACGTTTGCATTCCTAGCAAATTCCTTTTATTTTTTGATAAATAAAGACAGTCTTGTTTAACAAACAACACACACAACATTTTACATTGTCAATTCAATTCAAATCAATGTATTTCTATATAGCGCCTTTCACAACAAGGTTACGTGCTGTCTCTTTGAGGCAGATGTTTAAATCCTCTGAGTTAAGTGCTGAAGTTATAGTAGTCCTATCAGTATTGTTGCCTCCGATCAACAGATCCTCATTTTTCTCAGAGTTGAGTAACAAAAAGTTTTCACACATCCAAGTATTTCCTTCCTTAATGCATTTAACTAAACTGATAATAGAAGAGTTGTCGTTTGGTGTAAACAAAATGTTTATTTGAGTGTCATCAGCATATGAATGAAAGTTCATATTATTTTTTCATATTATCCTACCTAGCAGCAGCATGTAGAGAGAGAGAGCAATATTGGTCCCAGCACTGATCTTCTGGTACCCCAAATTGAACTGGTGACATTGATGAAGCAGTACAATTATTAGATATTTGAACATAATGAAAACGATGAGTAAAATGTGAAGTAAACCACTGAAGGACGGTTCCAGATAAGCCAACCTCAAACTCAAGCCTGTGTAACAAAACAGAGAGGTCAACCGTGTCAAAGGCAGCTCTAAGATCTAGAAGCAAAGCACAAGCACTGTTGCATTCCCTGCATCAGTAGCTAAGAGAATATCATTTACGACTCTTGTTAATGCAGTTTCAGAAACCAGACTAAAATTTCTCAAGTATATTATTTGAATCCAGATATGATTGACGTTGGGCAACAACTATTCTCCCAAGACTTTTAGATTGAAATGGGACCTTTGAGACAGGCCTGTAGTTGTTAAGAACTTGTTGATCCAAATTTGACTTCTTAAGAGCGGTCTAACAACCGCTACCTTAAATTGATCAGGTACAACACCTGACGCAAGCGATGCATTCATCATACTAATTATAGGTCCTGCCAGTCCTTCGAGGGAATCTTTGACTAGCTGAGTGGGGATGGGATCTAGCGAACAGGTGGTTGACTTTGTCTTACGTCTGTGTTTATGAGTCCACCATAAGAAGAAATCTGAACAGGAGTGGTGATCATGCGAGGTCACCATGGAGGAAACCACTGCTCTCCCCCCCAAAAAAACCACCACTGCCCCTCTCAAGTTTGCTAAAGACCACATGGATGTTCCACAGCAACTCCTGGAACAATGTTCTGTGGACAGTGACAAAAGTTGAACATGTTGGTAAATGTGCACAACGTTATGTTTGGAGATAACAAAACACTGCATACCAACTCCAAAACCTCATCCCACCTGGGAAGCATAGCGGAGGCTGTACGGCTTGCAATCATCGAGGGACCGATGAATTCCAAGATGTATCAGGAAATTCTACAGCAGAATGTCAGGGTGTCTGCCTGTGATCTAAAACTCGAAAGACGCTGGGTCATGCAGCATGACAAAAACAAAGGAGTACATCAACAACAGAGTGGCTGAAACAATAGAAATTCCGTATTTTGGGATGGCCGAGTAAGAGTCCTGACCCCAATCCCATTGAAGTGCTGTGGCGTGATCTGAAGCAGGCCGTTCAGTGCAAGACATCTCCCAACTGTATGTGAGAGAAAAGCAGAGACGCTCACTGAGTAAGGTGGGGTTGCAGCTTTGCAAATCAAAAGGACATTTGTACGCTCAAAAAGGGACAGTAGCACCCCAGATGGGACTCGAACCCACAATCCCTGGCTTAGGAGGCCAGTGCCTTATCCATTAGGCCACTGGGGCACACTGGGTTGGGTCGATCACGCTGATGAAGAGCCAGTTTTTTTTTTCCTTTGCTTTTTCAAAGGGATCCCCAAAATTAGGAAAGTTAGGCAGCAGAAGGTTTACTGTGACCTGAGAAGGACCGGCATCCAATCACGGTGGTACACACACACACGCTCTCACTCATCTGAGCTACACGGCTACCAAGATGATCTCAGGTGCGCCGAGCTGGTACGGAACATATTGAACTGATCGACGGCGAATTGTCTCTCAGACAGGCTTTTCACCTCTGAGCTCCCTGACTGACAGTAATCAGCTAGGTAGTGAAACAGTCAGCTGCTTCTAAGCCTTAAACAGCTGCATCTCGGCGCTTCCACAGAGAGATGATTTGAAAGCCAAACATCGCCCATTGGGAACACCTTACTATCACTAGTTTAAGAGACTCTTAAGGTCTTGCAGAGGTGCCTGTCTAATAGCATGCGCTTTGCAAGCTATAGGTGTTTAGGCTGAGGCAGAATGCCTGTTAACAAAATGTTTTTCTAAAGGGGCCTCGCACTCTTTTCCAAGCAATGGTCACCATCCCCACCGAGTGTCACAACGTAGTCATGTCCTAGGATGTCTCCTGTTAGTCTCCATTTGTCTGCCACCAACACTTTAGGTTACGGGGTCACAACCGCACCCCGGAGAGCAGAGGAGCCGTTGTCGTTCTGGCGGCGCAGATTGGGCTGAAGGTGGGGCGCTTGAATCTCGCTGTTGGAGGCCATCTGAAACTGACCCAAGCCTTTCCCTTGAATTAAATGTAAATAAGAAATGAACCCCAGATGCACATGGAATCAATCACGTGTTTCCTTTGAGCCGTTTCAAAGACTGCTCCAGAGTTTACCTTGCACAGATGCGCAAAGATTAATGATGGGGGTGCACGCTTCCAGGCGCCTTACAACTGTAGGGACTGATTAGAGACAATTCGTAGCGTGTGTTCGTTTCCATATACGCCCCGTGTTGCAATGGTAGGATGAAGTCAAATACGGCTTGGACGCGTAACGGCATTCTATCCAACTGCAGGACTTGAGGGTTTTTTGTGCTTTGTTCTGTTTTCGTTGACATCGCATTCGTAAGAGCGTCAAAAAAAGGCAATTCCAGCATCTAACACGAATAAAAGGGCTATTGAAACTGCAGGGCTGCGCAGCTTCTAAAATCCTTGCACACAATTCTCCGTTATTGTTACTTCCTTCTTTCTGTCTAACAAAGTTCCCTTTTCCTGACCGGACGGGGAGACTTTATCATTCCAACTTGAAGCCAGCCTTAAGTCCTCTGAGGCGCATTTGTCTGCTAGCATGCATTTTGTGAAAGTTTTTTTTGTTGTTGTTAAACGGAAAGCGACTTTGAAAAAGGTTTCCGCCGCTGCCCGGCACTCTATGTTAGACTGCATCAAAAAGGCAGTGGCGGCGGCGGCGGCTGAGTGGTTAGGGTGATGGACTAGAAAGCCATCGGGGTCTCCCTGCGAAGCTTCAAGTCCTGCCGCCTACAGTGTCGTCGTGTGTCTGCGCAACAAAGGAAAAGCACCTGTTTTGCTTTTCCCGCAACTTTTAAAACGCGAATGATCTGGATTTCTACATGATTGGCTCTTAAAATGTGATCTGATCTTCATCTGACGCATAATAATAAATAAAGACAGTCTTGTTTAACAAACAACACACACAACATTTTACATTGTCAATTCAGTTCAAATCAATGTATTTCTATATAGCACCTTTCACAACAAGGTTGTCTCAAGGCACTTAACAATGCAAGTTGTTAAGAGCCTTGTGTCTAATATGCCACTTAGGTTACGTGCTGTCTCTTTGAGGCAAATGTTTAAATCCTCTGAGTTAAGTGCTGAAGTTATAGTAGTCCTATCAGTATTGTTGCCTCCGATCAACAGATCCTCAGTTTTCTCAGAGTTGAGTAACAAAAAGTTTTCACACATCCAAGTCTTTCCTTCATTAATGCATTTAACTAAAGTGATAATAGAAAAGTTGTCGTTTGGTGTGAACAAAATGTTTATTTGAGTGTCATCAGCATATGAATGAAAGTTCATATTATTTTTTCGTATTATCCTACCTAGCAGCAGCATGTAGAGAGAGAGAGCAATATTGGCCCCGGCACTGATCCGTCTGGTACCCCAAATTGAACTGGTGACGTTGATGAAGCAGTACAATTATTAGATATTTGAACATAATGAAAACGATGAGTAAAATGTGAAGTAAACCACTGAAGGACGGTTCCAGATAAGCCAACCTCAAACTCAAGCCTGTGTAACAAAACAGAGAGGTCAACCGTGTCAAAGGCAGCTCTAAGATCTAGAAGCACAAGCACTGTTGCATTCCCCACATCAGTAGCTAAGAGAATATCATTTACGACTCTCGTTAATGCAGTTTCAGAAAGCAGACTGAAATTTCTCAAGTATATTATTTGAATCCAGATACGATTGACATTGGGCAACAACTATTCTCTCAAAACTTTTAGATTGAAATGGGACCTTTGAGACAGGCCTGTAGTTGTTAAGAACTTGTGGATCCAAATTTGACTTCTTAAGGAGCGGTCTAACAACCGCTACCTTAAATTGATCAGGTACAACGCCTGACGCAAGCGATGCATTCATCATACTAATTATAGGTCCTGCCAGTCCTTCGAGGGAATCTTTGACTAGCTGAGTGGGGATGGGATCTAGCGAACAGGTGGTTGACTTTGTCTTACGTCTGTGTCCATGAGTCCACCATAAGAAGAAATCTGAACAGGAGCGGTGATCATGCGAGGTCACCACGGAGGAAACCACTGCTCTCCCCCCAAAAAAAACCACCACTGCCCCTCTCAAGTTTGCTAAAGACCACATGGATGTTCCACAGCAACTCCTGGAACAATGTTCTGTGGACAGACATGACAAAAGTTGAACTTGTTGGTAAATGTGCACAGCGTTATGTTTGGAGATAACAAAACACTGCATACCAACTCCAAAACCTCATCCCACCTGGGAAACATGGCGGAGGCTGTACGGCTTGCAATCATCGAGGGACCGATGAATTCCAAGATGTATCAGGAAATTCTACAGCAGAATGTCAGGGTGTCTGCCTGTGATCTAAAACTCGAAAGAGGCTGGGTCATGCAGCATGACAAAAACAAAGGAGTACATCAACAACAGAGTGGCTGAAACAGAAGAAATTCCGTATTTTGGGATGGCCAAGTAAGAGTCCTGACCCCAATCCCATTGAAGTGCTGTGGCGTGATCTGAAGCAGGCCGTTCAGCGCAAGACATCCCAAAAATATACATGAACTGAAACAGTTTTGCATAGAGGAATAGGCCAAAATACCTCCTAACCGCTGCTCAGGTCTGACCAGCCGCTACAGAAAGTGGGGATTGAGGTTTTTGTCATAAAGGAGGTTCCACTAGCTCCTTAATATAAGGGTTCACGTACTTTTTCCATCAATGACCTTGATTGTTTAAACCATTTGGTCAATAAAGAAACAGCAATGTCAAATGTTGGGCGTGTGTTGTTTGTTAAATCAGACTCTCTTTATTAATTATTATGACTTAGATAAAGATAAGATCACATGTTAGGAGCCATTCATGCAGAAATCCACATCATTCCGAAGGGCTGTTTACAAAAGTTTTTCTCCCAACTGTATGTGAGAGAAAAGCAGAGACGCTCACTGAGTAAGGTGGGGTTGTAGCTTTGCAAATCAAAAGGACATTTGTACGCTCAAAATGGGACAGGAGCACCCCAGATGGTACTCAAACCCACAATCCATGGCTTAGGAGGCCAGTGTCTTAGCCATTAGGCCACTGCGCCACACTGGGTGAGGTCGATCATGCTGATGAAGAGCCAGTTTTTTTTCCTTTGCTTTTTCAAAGGGATCCCCAAAATTAGGGAAGTTAGGCAGCAGAAGGTTTACTGTGACCTGAGAAGGACCGGCATCCAATCACGGTGGTACACACACACACGCTCTCACTCATCTGAGCTACACGGCTACCAAGATGATCTCAGTTGCGCCGAGCTGGTACGGAACATATTGAACTCATCGACGGGGAATTGTCTCTCAGACAGGCTTTTCACCTCTGAGCTCCCTGACTGACAGTAATCAGCTAGGTAGTGAAACAGTCAGCTGCTTCTAAGCCTTAAACAGCTGCATCTCGGCGCTTCCACAGAGAGATGATTTGAAAGCCAAACATCGCCCATTGGGAACACCTTACTATCACTAGTTTAAGAGACTCTTAAGGTCTTGCAGAGGTGCCTGTCTAATAGCATGCGCTTTGCAAGCTATAGGTGTTTAGGCTGAGGCAGAATGCCTGTTAACAAAATGTTTTTCTAAAGGGGCCTCGCACTCTTTTCCAAGCAATGGTCACCATCCCCACCGAGTGTCACAATGTAGTCATGTCCTAGGACATCACCTGTTAGTCTCCATTTGTCTGCCACCAACACTTTAGGTTACGGGGTCACAACCGCACCCCAAAGACCAGAGGAGCTGTTGTCGTTCTGGCGGCGCAGATTGGGCTGAAGGTGGGGCGCTTGAATCTCACTGTTGGAGGCCGTCTGAAACTGACCCAAGCCTTTCCCTTGAATTAAATGTAAATAAGAAATGAACCCCAGATGCATATGGAATCAATCACGTGTTTCCTTTGAGCCGTTTCAGAGACTGCTCCAGAGTTTACCTTGCACAGATGCGCAAAGATTAATGATGGGGGTGCACGCTTCCAGGCGTCTTACAACTGTAGGGACTGATTAGAGACAATTCGTAGCTTGTGCTCATTTCCCTCTATTCCCCGTGTTGCAGTGGTAGGATGACGTAAATTCCTGCTTCGACACGTAACGGCATTATAATCAAGTGCAGGAGCTGAGGGCTTTAGTTTTGTTTCGTTTTCTATGGCGTTCGTAAGCGCGCAAATCAAAGGCAATTCCTGCGTCTAACACGAATGTAAATGCTTTTGAAAGTGCAGTGTGGTGCAGCTTGTAAAATCCTTGTCCACATTTTTGGTTTGTTGATGTTTTTTCTGTCTGCCAAAGTTGCATTTTGACATCCGGACTGGGGGACTTTATCATTTGAACGTGAAGCCAGCCTTAAACCCTCTGAGGCGTGTCTGTCTGCCGGCACGAATCTTGTGAAAGGTATTTTTTTTAACGGAGAGCAACTTTAAAAAGGTTTCCGCAGCCAAATCGCAGTCCGTGTTTGATTATAGGAGGAATGCGGCGGCGGCGAGCTCGCATTTGTCGTGCTCGAGTGGTTAAGGCGATGGGCTCGAAATGCGTTGGGGCTTCCCCGCGCAGGTGCGAAACCTGCTGACTCCGGCGTCTGCCGCACGTCGCCTTGTGCCTGCGCGGCAGAGGCGAAGTGCCGCTTTTCCTTTCCTGGTACTATAACAACGCGAAATCGCTTGGACCCGCTGCCATGGAAATCAATTCTTCAGATAACTACACATTTTGCGTTCGCACCTCTGGTGCTCTACTTATGCCTTTGAAAACCTAATGAATAAAGCTGAAAGAACCGACACGATATGTAGGTGCTGGTAAAGCACGCAGTCAAGAACTGTTAACAGCAAGGGTTTCAGTGGGTTAACTGAGGAGAAGGCGTGATCGCTAATTGTTGACTTTTTATTTGGTGTTAGAAACACTCTTACTGTGCATGACGTGCAACAAATGTAGCCACAGAAATTGCATCACGCTTTCATGTATGCTATTGCAGACACCAACGTTGCCTAGATAGAAAACCGAAAAAGCCGTGGGTTTGCTTGCTGGTCTGAAGGATCTCTCTTCGAATCTCTATCATTTGTCAATGGAAGTAAAAGGCGCTGCAATCTCATACGTTCAGAATCAAACCCGCAGCTGTTGTTCGACTTTTTTTTCTTGACTAATTACAACTGAGTGTCGCATGAGCAGTTACATAAACTTGTCTGGTATATTTGAACACAAATGCCGTTCTTCAATTAAAACTAACAGTACATTGTCAGGGACATTCAGTTCTATACAAACAAGAGACAGACAAGAGAATATTTCTACCGTTCATGTGGACTACGTGTTGACTTACTGATCGGAATAATTGAAAGGTTCGGGCTCATAGCCGATGCAGTGCGTGCTAATTAGAACAGCAACGCTAAGCTCTCAGCACCGTACTGAGCCCAGGTGTTTTTCTAAAGCTGTCAGGTGCAGTTCATTTACATGAAGGAAATATCTTACTGGGTACGATTACAATGCAGTAAGTAGCACAGACTACTTAGGGAGTAGCCCGATGTGTTTAAAAACGACCCGAGCCAGGCAGGAGTCGAACCTGCAATCTCCTGATCCGTAGTCAGACGCGTTATCCATTGCGCCACTGGCCCTGGTGTGACACTGCAGGACTGTAACCCAGTGAGATGAGCACTGCACCTAGTAAAATATTACCCCCGGTCCATTCTTTTCCAAAAGTGAGAAACACCTGTTTTCTACATTTTGTCTGTTTTAAAACCATATCTCTTTAAACCAAACCAAGAGTTTGTCTTTTGCACTGATATTCTGATTCATTTCGATTTCAAAGAAAAAAAAAACATTACCTTCCAAAGCATCATAAAATTGTCCCTTCCTCCAGACTCTACTTCTCTCTTGTAGTAGTACAGCAGACCTTTCCAGGTGAGCAGATCACAGAGTCCGAAATGAGCTTCCTCCATCAAGCAAAGTACCTGAACATGACTCTGTCTTCATAAAAGCGCCCCTGTAATAAAGAAATTAAATCCGAAATCAAGAGGGCAGTTGCCTACTGAAGTTCAAGAAGTCATCAATTTTAACCCAGCAACACATTAAAGGCTGCATCTATACAAGTACGATTCTAGAAATGCTCACCAGATTACGTTTTAAGAAGGAACTGTGCCTCAGGTTCCGCCGAGATCTTAACTCGGATGGCAGGATTCAGAGTCCGGAGTGCGGACTGATGGCGCACGGAGGGTCCATATACTGTGGATCCCTCAGTGATCTTCCGCGTATTCAAACCGCCAGCGTGTGACTCCCCTGTCCCCGTGACCTCATTGCTCTGCTCTCGCCTCTGTGGAGCTGAGCCCGACTCATGGTAAAGTGGAAAAAAATATGCCCTCATCGTGGGATTTACTCTGGATCGAGGATAGATGTCACTTTTTTATCGTTGAACAGGATGTATGTGATGTGGCGACTAGGTTCAATATTGTATCCTTTTAAAAGATTAAGGACTGGGGTGAGCGTGATTTACCACCCTTTCAGCTAAGAACCCGACATGAGCACCGTTTAAGCTGCATAGACTCGGTCGTTTAACTCTTCTCCATTAGCAGGGTTAAGGTTAAAGAAAAAAAACATTGCTGACTTCTTTTTTTTTGCCAGCCGCTAGCGCTGATTAGCAATGTTTGTATTTCATGTTTTGCAAGTTCCATCCATTTTAAGAAAAACAAGTCGCGTTAAAGACAGGAAATGAATACTTGCATTTAATTAAGTCTAGCCGTAGGCGGTTGTCTGTAAGGACCAGTTCTGTTCGAGAAGACAGAACAAAGAAGGCACCACTGGGATTCGGACTCAGGATCTCCTGTTTAAGAGACAAGCGCTTTAACCAACTAAGCAACGGTGCCCCGGTAGTGTTGTCCTTTTGCAGCCACTTGGACACACCACTCAGACACATCTGCATTCGGTGTGTGCTCCGCCTGCTCGCTGAGCAAGTTGCCACCTTTACATACAATAGCAACATCGACACCAAGAGAAAGGATGACAAATGGCTTTTATCTGGAACTTTTCATGTCCAAGGAGCTCAATGTGCTTTCTGTGTACAACAGGGCCACTGAACTCCACAATGGCCACTGAACCACAGCAGTGGCTTGCTGGCTTGACATCTCCCAAGGAAAATGTTGAAATCGCATGTGGAACAGGAAAAGGACCCTTGAGTACGAGGGAAAAAAAAGAAAAAGATCATCTGGAGCGCGCCAACCCATGTCTGGACAGCCCAGTTTCATCGACGAGGTGGCCGAGTGGTTAAGGCGATGGACTGCTAATCCATTGTGCTCTGCACGCATGGGTTCGAATCCCATCCTCGTCGCTCTCTACGTTTGACGTTGGCTCTCCTTTTGTTTGCTCCAGTACTAGAGCCTTACATTTTCTAGCGGTGGCTGAACATGGTATAGTAGGCTAACGTTGGTATCGAGCAGTGGTAGTAACAGTATTTACGTGCCGCTGCTGCCAAGTGGCTCTGGGTTGAGACCGCGTTTTCACTTACTTGCAGCACAAATGGAGAAAGCGATTTTTGACAGTCTCTCGAGAGACTGCGCTAGGTGTTTAGGGATAGACTTTGTCAGTTCCCCCTGGGATGATGGCCTCTCAAATAGTTTGTGATTCCTCTAGACGTTTATACAGTAGAAGCCTGCTTCGTGGCTTAAATCCAAGCTAAGGAAACGAGTTAGAGGTCTGATGCAGAACTGCGAATTCAATGAAGGGGAACACTACAGTACATTGCACTGTATGTGTGAGGAAAGCTGCCCCCTACTGTTCCTTGTCGACCGAACAGAGGACTGTAAAGGATACCGCCAAGAAACTTTAGGATGCTGGTTGGAATCCAGCTCCAAAGAAGCCCCTTTGGGTGTTATGTAATCAAAAAGTAAGAACAGAGAATCTCCCTTTGATCAAAAGCGCAACAGAACTGTTTTCCGTGGAGCAGGTTTCAGACCCGTAGACCTGTTTTATTTGTAGGGCAGGGCGCATTCCCAAACGCGAATCTCCTGTTTTAGAAATGCTTTGGGCGGCATGAAGTGAAAATAAGAAGTGGGCTCCAGATGCACATGGAAGCAATCAAGTGTTTCATCCGAGCTGTTTCAAAGACTGCTCAACAGCTTTCCTTTTACAGAGGCCCAACGATTAATGATGGGGGTGCACCCTTCAATGTGCCTTACGACTCTAGGGAGTGATTGAGACGATTCGTAGCGTGTGTTCATTTCCCTCTATTCCCCATGTTGCAGTGGTAAGATGACGTAAATTCCTGCTTCGACACATAACGGCGTTATAATCAAGTACAGGAGCTGAGGGCTTTTGTTTTGTTTCGTTTTCTATGGCGTTCGTAAGCGCGCAAAACAAAGACAATTCCTGCGTCTAACACGAATGTAAATGCTTTTGAAAGTGCAGTGTGGTGCAGCTTGTAAAATCCTTGTCCACATTTGTGGTTTGTTGATGTTTTTTCTGTCTGCCAAAGTTGCATTTTGACATCCGGACGGGGAGACTTTATCATTTGAACGTGAAGCCAGCCTTAAACCCTCTGAGGCGTGTCTGTCTGCCGGCATGTATCTTGTGAAAGGTTTTTTTTTTAACAGAGAGCGACTTTAAAAAGGTTTCCGCAGCCACCTCGCACTCCGTGTTAGATTATAGGAGGAATGCGGCGGCGGCGAGCTCGCTGTAGTCGTGGCCGAGTAGTTAAGGCGATGGATTTGAAATCCATTGGGGACTCCCCGCTCAGGTTCGAATCCTGCCGACTACGGCGTCTGCCGCACGTCACCTTGTGCCTGTGCGGCAAAGGCGAAGTGCCGCTTCTCCTTTCCTGGTACTATAAAAATGCTACATCGCTTGGTCCTGCTTCCATGGAAAGCAGTTCTTCAGGTAATTCTACTCTCTTACCAAAGCTGTTAGGTTCCTTTCCGTGGTGAGATGGGTTGTCATGCAACGCTGCCACATAGTGCCGACAGACAAGTGTGTTGCGGGAGAAGAGAAAAGTGTTTGAAGATTTAAGAGTGTCTTAGGTGGAGCCAAAATCAAGTGTCACAAATGCAAGTGGGAAGATTTCCAATGTTTAATATGGTCAAAATAAGCGGAAGTTACCAGCTGGTCCGGCACAGTCTGCCATGCTTTTGTCATATACTGTAAAGTGGTGTGGAACTGGGTGTCGAACTGGAGCCTCACCATTTGCATATGTGAGGCTCCAGTTATACATCGAGTGTCACATTAAATGACAAAAATGAAGAGAGTTAAAGCACCTGGAGAGGTTTTCTTACAACTTTTGAGCTGACACAGTTTTGGAAAATGTTTCCTTCACGGTGCACTGAACAACATAGGCAGCCAAGAGTCTCCAAAACAAAACAGAATGGACAGATAGGAGAAAATTCCCACTCGTCCTGAAGTTCCCAAAATCCAGCACTGAGCGTAAACAAAGTGTCTAAGTAGCGTGGGAATGCTAACCCTAACCCTAGCTGGAGTTTGAGCAATCCGGCACTGAGCGTAAGAAGATGAGTCAAAGTAACGTCTAATCGGATTAGTTTCCTTAGAGCTGGTTCAGAGTTTGCTCAAGAGTTTACCTTTCACAGATGCGCAAAGAAGAATGTTGGGGGTGCACGCTTCAAGGCGCCTTACAGCTGTAGGGAGTGATTCGAGACGATTCGTGGCGTGTGCTCGTTCCCATATACAGTACGACCCGGGGTGCAGTGCTAGGATGACGTACAATACCGCTTGGGCACGTAACGGGGTTATATGCAAGTGCAGGACGTGAGGGTTTTCGTTTGTTCATTTTGTTTTGCTCTGCTTTGCTTTGTTTTGCTTTCCATCGCGTTGGTAAGAGCGTAAATAAAAAGGCGATTCCTGTGTCTACCACTAATGTAAGAGCTATTTCAAGTGCGACGTGGTGCGGCTTTTCAAATGCTTGTGGGCATTTCTCTGTTGTTGATTCTTTTTTTGTGTGTAACAAAGTGGCATTTTCATATCCGGACGGGGAGACTTTATCATTCCGACATGAAGCCACCCTTAAGTCCTCTGAGGCGTGTCTGTCTGCAAGGCTTGTATTTTGGAAATGTTTTTTTGAAACGGAGAACGACTTTGAAATAGGCTTCCGCCGGCGCCTCGCGATCCAGGTAAGATTGTAGCAAGAACGCAGCGGCAGTGGGGCTTGCTGTAGTCGTGGCTGAGTGGTTAAGGCAATGGACTAGAAATCCATTGGGGTCTCCCCGCAGAGGTTCCAATCCTGCCGACTACGTTGTCCGCTTTCAGTCGGTGTGTTTCGGCACAAGCAAAGAAGCGCGCCTCTTTGCTGTTCCTGGTGGTTTTAAAACGCCCAATCGCTTGTACCCGCTGCCTTAGAAATAAGTTCTTCAGCGTCCGCAAATGGCATTTTGCAGCTGGAAGCAGATGTCGACGCGTTTTGCACAGAGCACCAAAAAAGCGTCTTTTTTAAAGGCCCAGGCACTGAGCATTGGTGGTTCAGTGGTAGAATTCTCGCCTGCCACGCGGGAGGCTCGGGTTCGATTCCCGGCCAATGCAGTGGCTTTTGCAGCGAGCGGCTCCATCACTTGCATCCCCTTGCAACTCGCAACTGAAAACCCACTGAAGCTAAGCAGGTGTGAGCCAGGTCAGTACCTGGATGAGGATGAGCTACAGGGAAAAACAAAGCTTCCAGCTGGAAGCGGTGTTAATGGTGCCGGCGGGGGGGCGCTCACCCTGAGGTCTGTGCGGGTCCCAATGCCCCAGTATAGTGACGGAGATGCTGTGTTGTAAAAGGGCGCTGTCTTTTGGATGAGATGTAAAACCGAGGTCACAGCGCTCTGTGGTCATTCAAAATGACCACCAAAACCTTTGACAAAAGCTCTTGGTAATTGATGGTCTTCAATAATGCTTCTCCTTTAGGTACATTTTAAATCAGCTGAAAAATGCTGTGAAATGGGGGGGCACTTCAGGCCAGTGTAGGATTTGGGTTACAAGAACCATGAAACTGCACGAGAAAGCCCGTACACTGATTACACGGCTTTCTATTCAAAGGAGGACAAAAGAAATTCCCTGAGTTTGATTTTTTGCAGCACAGAGAGGAGCACTGTCGTGAGGCTGGTTAGCTCAGTTGGTTAGAGCGTGGTGCTAATAACGCCAAGGTCGCGGGTTTGAGCCCTGTACGGGCTAGGTCCAGGTCCCTGTTTGTGAAACAGGCAAATGACTGTCTCAGGGGCCCATTCCTCATTCTCAAGACACATGTATGCAGTATGTACACTGTGCATTGAGCAATAGGGACTGAATACACCACAGGTAAGGTTAGAAGTCATTCTGAGGTGCCACATGTGAGGGATACAGCTAGGCATCCGAAATGTAGGGTTTGAGACCCTTCAGGAGTACTGCATCCTTTGAGACAGACCCGTGCATGTTAAACAAATGATCATTTCTTTCGGCATTAGGGACTAAATATACTAAACATATGATGCTAAAATGTTATTTTCACATATATTAATGTAATAAATGATTGCTTATGCTTTAGAAACAAATCTAATTAAAATAAAAGCTTAAGTTTTGTATTTATCTTGTACCATAGAACATGATTTTCTTTGTATTTCAAGCCCACAAAGTGTCCAAATGACGCACTACATGATATAAGGAAGATTATCACATGCATATCGGTATTATCTTTCTTATGAAAATGCATTCCTTTCATTACCTTTTACTTTTTAAAATGAACTCAAATTGAGTATAATGTAATAATTTAAGTAGAATAGATTCTAATAATATAATGATCCAGTGTTTTGCACTACTTCACTGCTTCACTGCTCTATGCCATCTGGAAATAAATCCTCAGACTGCTTACTGCCCTGGGCATGTACCAATAAATTAAAGGAGCACATCTGTTTATCACTGCGTTGAAGCAGGAGACACACAGTCTCTGCAAACACATCCTAGATACAGTGTTCCAGCACCTTTGACCTCATCCAGAACATATCATTTCTTGAAAGGGATTGCTGTCCGAATGCACATCTGAATCCCAAGCAGAATCTCTAGTAAAATACGATCATTTGTGAAACAGGCAAATGACTGTCTCAGGGGCCCATTCCTCATTGTCAGACACATGTATGGAATGCTTTCACCGTGCATTGAGCAATAGGGATTAAAAACACCGCAGGTAAGGTTAGATGTCATGTTCTATGATCATTTCTTTCAGCATTAGGGACTAAATATACTAAACGTATGATGCTAAAATGTTATTTTCACATATATTAATGTAATAAATGATTGCTTATGCTTTATAAACAAATCTAATTAAAATAAAAGCTTAAGTTTTGTATTTATCTTGTACCATAGTACATGATTTGCTTTGTATTTCAAGCCCACAAAGTGTCCAAATGTTCTATGATCATTTCTTTCAGCATTAGGGACTAAATATACCAAACGTATGATGCTAAAATCCTGAAAAAAGGATGTGCTCCATCTCGTCAGTAGATTGGATTCCAAAACTGATTTGGGTCAATATACATTACCTTTGAAATTAAAGTACAGTCTACTGTAGGGAACCATCAACTTAGAAAGCATTGGCCTTCCCTGGGGGTCAGGTAGGTGCAAAAGATAAACCTTTATCCTATCTTTATCTTAAGATAAGTGGCCAAGCAGTATTTTTCCAAGTTTCACCAAGCACATCATGTTGCCATAGTAGACAAAGTTCTATAAAATGTTAAATAACTTTTAAAAAAAGCATCTTGGTCTTACAGTACTGTACAAGGTGAATTAAACTGTCCCTGGTAATAAAAAGTAATTAGAAGCATCTCAGAAACTTTATCTCTAGAAACATTAGCTGTTTTATATCATGTAATTTAGTGTGATGTTGTCAGAATTCAAGGACATTATCACACACAGAAATTGGTTCAGTTAAATCTAAAAAACACAGCTAAACATGGGTTTAAATGTAACAGAAGTCTTACCTCTTGTCAAAAGATTTAATTCAAGAAGCGATGTAATAAATGATTGCTTATGCTTTATAAAGAAATCTAATTAAAATAAAAGCTTAAGTTTTGTATTTATCTTGTACCATAGAACATGATTTTCTTTGTATTTGAAGCCCACAAAGTGTCCAAATGATGCACTACATGATATAAGGAAGATTATCACATGCATATCGGTATTATCTTTCTTATGAAAATGCATTCCTTTCATTACCTTTTACTTTTTAAAATGAACTCAAATTGTGTATAATGTAATAATTTAAGTAGAATAGATTCAGGTAGGAAATATAGAGTCATGATGTATATGGCTGACATCATTTCACATGGGTGAATTTTAAGCTAAGAAATAAAAACATTTACAATGAAGATACCATTGCTTAATTTTAAATGCCTTTAAAAAATAAATGCCTCCTGAGAATAATTTGCCACTCCCAGATCCTTGGTAAGGTACTGTTTGAATCCAATCAGGAGAGGAGCATCCAGGGAGTGCTTTCTATAGAGTCCAGCTTGGGCCACTCTCTTCCGGCCTGCTGATACTTTTTAACTACTCAGGGCCTGTAAGGATATAAAACACCGGTTTAAACATTTTATACCTATAAGACAAATTAGAATTTTAGTAAAAAATAGATACATCTGAAAAATAAAAAAGTCTTACTGCTGATAGAGTTCTTCAGAGCTCACATCTTCCCCTTCCTTATCCGCTTCTGTTTCAGTTTCTAGAGCAGCCTCTGGCATCTAATCCTCCTGGACAGCGGCCTCTTGCTCAGGGCCGCTGGAATGCAGGTAGATTCTTTTCAACATGCTTTTACATAATATGTTGTAACAATGATTTCAAAAAGAAACTACAGAAGCCTTACAGATTAAAAATATCTCACCTTGCCAATGTGTCTTCAGGCTTCCCATGTACAAAAAGGCCCAAGGACTCTAGCAGTCTTACAACCACTATCCTGTTTGCCTCACCAGACACGATCTCTATTCTGTGGTAATCCACGATGACCCCCTTCTTCAGGTGATTCATCATGTCCTCCCTCGCCTGTTGAGAGGCCATCCTGATCTTTTCTGCCGTGGCGTGCTTCATACACGCCCTCTTCAAGTGAGCAGGAAGCTGATCAAGAGTATTCAGGTACATCTTGCACACCAGGGGAATCCGCGCGGGTTTCCTTTGAAAATAAATAATACCATCTGTGTATAGAAACAAGCTAAGACTGATTTCTTAAATTATCCTTAATTTTCTCTCTCATAGTTTGAGCATAATGATTTTATTGCATTTATATAAGAATTGCTCATTGCTCCTAAATAAATAATGGTTTCATAAAAAAATGAACACTTACTTGGTCTCAGTCACAGACTTTCCAATAGAAGCCATTGTGGAGTTCAGCAACTGCAGGTCCTAGAAGTGGGGAAGGAATTTTAAAAGAGAAATTGAATTACAATACAGAAGGAATGGCTGAGGGTTCACTGAAATATATAAATATACAAATTCCAAAGACTGAGTCCATATAGAAACAACTACCTTTCATTTTCAGTATAAGAAAAAAAAAACATTATCTTCCAAAGCATCATAAAATTGTCCCTTCTTCCAGACTCTACTTCTCTCTTGTAGTAGTATAGCAGACCTTTCCAGGTGAGCAGATCACAGAGTCTGAAATGAGCTTCCTCCATCAAGCAAAGTACCTGAACATGACTCTGTCTTCATAAAAGCGCCCCTGTAATAAAGAAATTAAATCCGAAATCAAGAGGGCAGTTGCCTACTGAAATACAAGAAGTCATCAATTTTAACCTAGCAACACATTAAAGGCTGCATCTATACAAATACGATTCTAGAAATGCTCACCAGATTACGTTTTAAGAAGGAACTGCGCCTCAGGTTCCGCCGAGATCTTAACTCGGATGGCAGGATTCAGAGTCCGGAGTGCGGACTGATGGCGCACGGAGGGTCCATATACTGTGGATCCCTCAGTGATCTTCCGCGTATTCAAACCGCCAGCGTGTGACTCCCCTGTCCCCGTGACCTCATTGCTCTGCTCTCTCCTCTGTGCAGCTGAGCCCGACTCACGGTAAAATGGAAAAAAATATGCCCTCGACGTGAGATTTATTCTGGAGCGAGCCAGTGTTGCGCATAGCTGCCTTCAAAGCAGTTAACCCAGGTTCGATTCCCGGCCAACGCAGTTGCGAATGTTTTCAAATGCTGTCATGAGCCTTGGATTGTGACTAGCAAAGCGAAGCCTTTTGAAAGAGCTAAAGCACTGCAAAACGGAATTGAAGGAGAATCTTACAGGGGATTCTGAGCAGCGTCTGCATACATGCAGTCAGATAAAGGTGCTGAAAGCTTGAGCTACTCTCAATGTCATGCTGCCCTTCCCCGGAGTAAATCTGTTACATTGAAAGAATGCTTCTGGCAGGTTCAAAAAGGGACCCTTGTTAATTGGAGAAATCAATGATTTCGAATGAATTCTGTATGCGTTAAAAGACAGCTATACACAGAAAACATGCAGGACACTGCTCACGATGTTTCCCGAGCCGAAACACAGTGCGTTTTTCCAAGCCATTTGACAAAGCCCACCCACTGAAAACTGCAGCAGATCGTGTAAAGACGTTCAACTTTGTAACTACTGCACGCACAGGAAGCAGAATAAATTCCTCTTTTCAAACTGTCAAAGGTTTGCTTTGCGAACGCTGCAGGACATCGCACAATCTCTTTTGAATGGGGACAAACGATTTCTTATGGGGCGCAGTAAGTACAGACGTTTAAAATGCTCCACTCATGCCGACGATGCAGCATGAAGAAGCGCAACCTAACGTTTGACAGACAAAAGCCAGGCGCCGCTATGAGCAATATGAAATCATACTGACAGCACACGGCGTTTCGCGCTGACACAAAAGTAATCTCGACAGACGCTGTTCTCTGCATAAAGCTGAAAGAGCTAAAGAGCGTTCCTGTTGACACGTAACAAGCTCGTTTCTTTCTACCATGATATCACCGTGACCAAATCTGTCTTTATGGACACGCCTGTCATGGACGGAGCAGGAAAGACGGCGCCACATTCTACAGCCCTCTCCACGCAATCAACGAAATCGGGCTACTGAAGTGGAGAAAATCGCCTCTCCAGAAAGTGCAAATATCATCTTGGAGAGTATAAATCCTATTGCCGAAGGTCAGCCCTGTCTACCAGAGTGACCCTCCCACCTCCTGCAGCGATGGTCAGCTCGTCTCACACGCGAGAAGTTTCGGCTGGAAACAAGCGCCCCCTCTTCTCGCACGTTTTGCACGTTGAGTAGTTTTAATGCGGCTCCTTCGTACACAGTGCTGATCTTTTGGAAAGCAGGAGGCAAAATTGACACGTTCCCATACCGGGAGTCGAACCCGGGCCGCCTGGGTGAAAACCAGGAATCCTAACCGCTAGACCATATGGGAGTGCACAACCCTGCTGTTCCGGGCATCATGCAAGCAAACTACATAAATATGAGAAAACACGCAAGAGAGTTGTCACTCAGAGTGTCGAAGGGTCGATGTATACTGGGGCTCAGTTGAAATGCAACGTCAGGACTTTTCCGAATTATGTCACATGAAGAGAGCACAGCCTTTTCCGCCCTGCCATGTGTGTATCGGTAACTCGCCGTGATCGTATAGTGGTCAGTACTTTGCGTTGTGGCCGCAACAACCCTGGTTCAAATCCGGGTCACGGCAGAATAGGGGCGTCTGCTTTTACTACTTGCATGAATGAAGGCAAAAAAAAGCCAATCGATGTGAAGGAACGGCGCTTTACAGAGGAGTACTGCCTGACTGGATCGTTGATGAACGACAGAGGCCACTCCGACCTCTTCTCGGGTTTCTTCAATGACTTACTAAGGATCTTCTTCACATTCGCCCATGCATGGGAAGCCAGTTACACCAAAGCAAACGCAGGAAAGTGCATTTCATGCAGAGACCAGGAGGGACCTGTTTACACCAAGAGTGGTTGGAGTATGGAACAATGCGCCAAGCCCTGTTTCTGGAGTCGATTCTTGATTAGATCTTGGGCTCACTAAGAGGCCCCCACTGGGTACTAATCTTTCTGTTGTTCTCGCAGGTGTTGCGCTGCTTTTGAGCCGACAGAGCTCGTCTTGGTCTGTCGGGACAGCCCAATTGCAAATGATCGGCTCCAGGTACAGAAAAAACGTGCGTTTGGTACAAGAGTGCATGAAGGCACCGGAAATACATTGGGAACAAATGACTGGTGGTTCAAGACCTCTGTGAAGTGCAGGAGCGTGCAAGAAGAGGCTGTTTGCACCCAGTCTCGAACCGGGGACCTTTCGCGTGTTTGGCGAACGTGATAGCCGCTACACTACGGAAACCTGTAGGGACTGCTGCTGGTGTCTCGCTTGCGTTTCGGGCTGAGAAAGGGACGCGTCACTTTAGGCAGAGGGCGCTGGAGAGAGGAACAAAGGGCGCGATGAAACAAAATGCCGAAACCCGGGATCGAGCCAGGGACCTTTAGAACATACTCTCACGAATCGTTAGAATACGTGCGTTTGATCATCAATTGCGTAACAACCACATTCGTTCGACTTGAGCCATCAAGCTCATAGTTTTCAAATCTTGAAAGCTGTCATTGAGCACATCATAGTCTGCAGTACGCCCCGTAACTTGCGTACTTCAACAGAAAGAAGAGCAGACAGCTCCATAAATATGCGAGGCGCAGAGAGTGCAAGGCGAGCCGCACACGTTTCGGTGGCTGAGAGAGGGCAGTTTTTGCTTCTGCATTTCCCAAGTAAGGACGCATGACAACAAGCGATCGCGGTGCTCATTTACGACATAGTGGTGATGAGTTTTCAGTACGTGTTCTTTTGAACGAGCAATGAGGTTGCTGCCTTGGACAGCTGACTGCACGCTCTCATTGTGCCACGTGATGAGTATTCACCAGGCTCGTTCAGTCATTAATCACATTCCATCGTTTGCCATAAGCAGATGCTGCAAGGTGATGTGGATATCAGTTCCCAGTCTTGTGGACGAGGACAAAAAGAGCACACAAGGGCTCATCCGCGAGTTGAACCCAGGACCTCCCACACCCTAAGCGAGAATCATACCCCTAAACCAATGAGCCACGGCAGCAC
The DNA here is from genome assembly GCF_040954835.1 of Lepisosteus oculatus. Classification (NCBI taxonomy): domain Eukaryota; kingdom Metazoa; phylum Chordata; class Actinopteri; order Semionotiformes; family Lepisosteidae; genus Lepisosteus; species Lepisosteus oculatus. The sequence goes on from NW_027168298.1 coordinate 614,661, forward strand.
TTTCCATTTTATTCTGTCAGCGAGCTTGAGGACGGGGGAGAGGCGTCATTCGCTCGTCCAGTCAGACCTTCATCAATAAGTCAAGAAAGCCGCAATTACACGACTGCCTTGCAGACGAAGGGCAGTGAACTGCACCCGGTAAGAGGGGAACAAGCGGCACTAGGCGACACCGAGGCATGAGCCCCAGCGAGGGGGGTTAGCTTGCATGGTACAGTGCTCGCTTTGCATGCGAGAGTTAGTGGGATCATTTCCCATGTCCTCCAGGTGTGTGCTTAGAGCTTGATGTGCCGAAAGGTGTCCTTTAGCCTGTGGTCACACCTTGCATGGAGAGCGTCATGCAGCTGTCAATCATTTCGCAGCCACGCCCCCTCTTCATCTTCTCTCTGCCTTAAGCGTCTCCGCCACTCTCTCTTGACATTTCATGTCAGCATGTCAGAAGTCTGAGTGACGTTTTTAATGGCTGAGTGAGGGCATGATGCTGAAGCAGAGAGGCCACTTCAGCCAGAGAGACTTGTGCTAGGTGAGATCTGAAAAACAGACTCGCAACAGAAACAGACCAAAAAAGTATCGGTGAGATCAAAAGGCAAATGCAACATCCAGCAGAGGGCGTCTAAAGAGTAGGGAACGGGCGACTGAAATCCATGAGGCAAACTTTCCGGCTGTGTACTGCAACTGGCCTCGTTGGCGTAGTTGGTAGCACGTCAGTCTCATCATCTGAAGGTCCTGAGTTTGATCCTCACACGGGGCAGGGCTGCTTCCTCTCTTGCTCTTTTCAAACACTTGCGGCAACTGTTCGCTCATAACCACGTCTGGAATGCGTGACCTTTACACGGGGGAGAAGCAACGCCGCATCCCTTTTCTAAAGAACATTCACATTCAGAAATAAGTCAAGAAATTTGCCATTACTTTCGCTCGCGCTGCTGTCAGCCTGCCCATGTTGCCAAAGAAAGATTCACTCGGCGTCAACATGACAGAACAGCGATCACTTGAAAACACTATTCCACACTCCGTAAGCAAGAACTTCAGTGTTTGCAGTCACCCGATATGCCGATAGTCAAAGGAGCACAAAACACGAAGCGTCAAAAGACAAGATGAGTTGATGGAAAGAGCGTTGAATTGATGAGCACAAAAGTTCAGCTCGTACAATAGGCAACGAAGGTCCCGGCGTCATCATCGCACTTGAAAGGACTGCCTTGCAGACTAAGGGCAGTGGGAGGTTGCTGTTTTGAGATGGAGGCATTGGGATGGTGGGCCGAGATCTATTCTTCTTAAGGAATTCTTCATCGTGAAAGATCGGTCCACAGGTCATCCAAAGAACTTACAAATTTTTTGGACTCAGGGAATCACGTGCTTCCGGAAGGGAGTGAAGTGCTCAAACACATGACATGCCCCCTTGATCTCACATGCACAATTCTGCTGCAACATGCACAGCTACCGTCCACACCAGGCAGTGGGGCTTCAGCAGAATTTGCTACGCCACCTGCAATTACATATCCAGCTGCACACATATACATGGCCCCTCTGTCCTTTTCAGGATCTCAAAAAAAAGCATAGCGTGGTTTTCCTGCAACCTGATTGACCGCATCTCCCTCAGAATGTGCCCCGTTGCATTCATTGCTGAAGCAGGACGGAGGCTAACGGGCATGCCAGAACAGTTAGGCTCAGCGATCTCTCCAAAATATTGTGGTTGTAGTGGAAGAAATATGGTTTAAATTGTACCTTGGTATTTCAAACTCTCTCTAGAATGTTATCCATTTCTATTTTATTTTGACAGGAACTGGCTAATGACACTAGATGAAAAGAGAAGAAAGAAAACACAACGTTTCGGCCGTGGAGCCTTCTTCAGGTGTGAGGGCTCCACGGCTGAAATGTTGTGTTTTCTTTCTTCTCTTTTAAGCATGGAATAGACCTATTACTTGTTCCTTTGCAGCCTACGCATGCTGACACAGCTCCCCACCTGAACTGCTAATGATGCCTGGTAGTTTGTGGTACTTGGGTATTGTCTTATGTTTGCTCAAACTGCATATGTGTGATTGCATATTTTTGGGTATTTTCATATGTCAATATTTAATTCACTGACATTCCTGTATGCTTGGAAGAAAGGTAGATTGGATTTGGCACAGGACGCCTGCCCATATTTGTTGATCATTGTTGGGCTGGAAAAACAATGATAAAAAGTGTATGAAAAAAGCTCTCTCCAATATTTCCCTTCTCTTCGCCATGGTTACACTGCCCGTTCTTTCCGTCTTTTGTCCTTCTACAAAGATTCCAGGGCTCTTTTTCCACCATATCAGAATATTTTTTTCTCTTTTAAAGGCTGTAGGTGGGGTGTGATGGACTGTACCACTATCATAGAAGATTTTTTCAGGACACATCGCAGTTCCATAGTAGAATTTATCAATAGTAGAATTCCATAGGACATTATTTACCAACATATTACCCAGTGTGAGACTCTGCCAGTAAACCTCAGAGCATTGAGTTCTCCACTGATAAAGATGGCTGTCTGAAGTCATGAAATCCACTGCTGGGATGCCTGAGAGCCAGTAATTGAATCTTGGCTGGAATTAGGCTTTCTATTAGTGTTGATCTTTGGGAATTATGTGGTAAAAAGGGAAAACTCCTTTACTTTAGTCACTTTGAATGTTCAAATGTATAGAACCTGCAAAACTAAGCAATGAAAAAAATCCATCACCACTCTCATGATAGCATAACTCATAGTCTCTGCTGTTATGTAACAATACACACTTTCAATTTTCTTATCGCCTGTCTCCAGAGAGAATGTTGTTAGTGCTGATGACCTTGAATTAGACCTTGTTGACTCTGTAAAACAATCTTCCTCTGCTTAGATTTTCACTCAGATTGATTTTGTTCTCAGATTATTCCTGGCAGGACTGAGTTTCTAGGAAATGAAAAGTGAAAGAAAAAGTACAGAAGATCAGCCCTTGAATATACAACATTGTGCAGTGAGATTGTTAAATGTATTAGCTGCTATCCTGTGCTAGAGCCTGTCGTGGTAAGCAGTGGATGACAGGATCTAGCACAGATACTAATGAAACACTGTTAATGAAAGATAAAACACTTGAGTCTTATTTTAGTTTTCCATTTCCCTTTCATTTGTGATGTACTGTACAACAGGCCACAGAACATGCACAAAAACAGATATGCACACATTCACACCAGGCAATGACAGTCTGCCCAGTCAGAATCTGAGCTGAGGTATCAGAATTCTGAAAGGTAAACTCTTGAGCAAACTCTGAACCAGCTCTAAGGAAACTAATCCGATTAGACGTTACTTTGACTCATCTTTTTACGCTCAGTGCTGGATTGCTCAAACTCCAGCTAGGGTTAGGGTTAGCATTCCCACGCTACTTAGACACTTTGTTTACGCTCAGTGCTGGATTTTGGGAACTTCAGGACGAGTGGGAATTTTCTCCTATCTGTCAATTCTGTTTTGTTTTGGAGACTCTTGGCTGCCTATGTTGTACAGTGCAGCGTGAAGGAAACATTTTCCAAAACTGTGTCAGCTCAAAAGTTGTAAGAAAACCTCTCCAGCTGCTTTAACTCTCTTCATTTTTGTCATTTAATGTGACACTCGATGTATAACTGGAGCCTCACATATGCAAATGGTGAGGCTCCAGTTCGACACCACTTTACAGTATCTGACAAAAGCATGGCAGACTGTGCCATGACCGGCAGATAACTTCTGCTTATTTTTACCATATTAAACATTGGAAATCCTCCCACTTGCATTTGTGACACTTGATTTTGACTCCACCTAAGACACTCTTAAATCTTCAAACACTTTTCTCTTCTCCCGCAACACTCTTGTCTGTCGGCACTATGTGGCAGCGTTGCATGACAACCCATCTCACCATGGAAAGGAACCTAACAGCTTTGGTAAGAGAGGAGAAAAGAACATGGCCCGTATGGGGATCGAACCCATGACCTTGGCGTTATTAGCACCACGCTCTAACCAACTGAGCTAACCGGCCTCACGACGGTGGTCCTCTCTGTGCTGCAAAAAATCGAACTCAGGGAATTTCTTTTGCCCTCCTTTGAATAGAAAGCCGTGTAATTCAGTGTACGGGCTTTCTCGTGCAGTTTCATGGTTCTTGTAACCCAAATCCTACACTGGCCTGAAGTGTCCCCCCATTTCACAGCATTTTTCAGCTGATTTAAAATGTACCTAAAGGAGAAGCATTATTGAAGACCATCAATTACCAAGAGCTTTTGTCAAAGGTTTTGGTGGTCATTTTTAATGACCACAGAGCACTGTGACCTCGATTTTACATCTCATCCGAAAGACAGCGCCCTTTTACAACACAGCGTCTCCGTCACTATGCTGGGACATTGGGACCCGCACAGACCTCAGGGTGAGCACCCCCCCGCCGGCACCATTAACACCGCTTCCAGCTGGAAGCTTTGTTTTTCCCTGTAGCTTACCCTCATCCGGGTACTGACCTGGCTCACACCTGCTTAGCTTCAGTGGGTTTTCAGTTGCGAGTTGCAGGGGGATGCAAGTGATGGAGCCGCTCACTGCAAAAGCCACTGCATTGGCCAGGAATCAAACCCAAGCCTCCCGCGTGGCAGGCAAGAATTCTACCACTGAAACACCAATGCTCAGTGTCTGGGCCTTCAAAAAAGACGCTTTTTTGGTGCTCTGTGCAAAAAGCGTCGACATATGCTTCCAGCTGCAAAATGCCATTCGCGGATGCTGAAGAATTTATTTCAAGGCAGCGGGTACAAGCGATTGGGCGTTTTAAAACCACCAGGAACAGCAAAGAGGCGCGCTTCTTTGCTTGCGCAGGAACACACCGACTGGAGGCAGACAACGTAGTTGGCAGGATTCGAACATGCGCGGGGAGACCCCAATGGATTTCTAGTCCATCGCCTTAACCACTCGGCCACGACTACAGCAAGCCCCGCTGCCGCTGCGTTCTTGCTACAATCTTACCTGGATCGCGAGGCGCCGGCGGAAGCCTATTTCAAAGTCGTTCTCCGTTTCAAAAAAACATTTCCAAAATACAAGCCTTGCAGACAGACACGCCTCAGAGGACTTAAGGGTGGCTTCATGTCGGAATGATAAAGTCTCCCCGTCCGGACATGAAAATGCCACTTTGTTACACACAAAAAAAGAATCAACAACAGAGAAATGCCCACAAGCATTTGAAAAGCCGCACCACGTCGCACTTGAAATAGCTCTTACATTAGTGGTAGACGCAGGAATCGCCTTTTTATTTACGCTCTTACCAACGCGATGGAAAGCAAAACAAAGCAAAGCAGAGCAAAACAAAACGAACAAACGAAAACCCTCACGTCCCGCACTTGCATATAACGCTGTTACGTGCCCAAGCGGTATTGTACGTCATCCTAGCACTGCACGCCGGTGCATATGGTATATGGGAACGAGCACACGCCACGAATCGTCTCGAATCACTCCCTACAGCTGTAAGGTGCCTTGAAGCGTGCACCCCCAACATTCTTCTTTGCTCATCTGTGAAAGGTAAACTCTTGAGCAAACTCTGAACCAGCTCTAAGGAAACTAATCCGATTAGATGTTACTTTGACTCATCATTTAAGGGATCCTTGTTAATTGGAGAAATCAATGATTTCGAATGAATTCTGTATGCGTTAAAAGACAGCTATACACAGAAAACATGCAGGACACTGCTCATGATGTTTCCCGAGCCGAAACACAGTGCGTTTTTCCAAGCCATCTGACCAAGCCTGCCCACTGAAAACTGCAGGAGATCGTGTAAAGACGTTCAAGTTTGTAACTACTGCACGCACAGGAAGCAGAATAAATTCCTCTATTCAAACTGTCAAAGGTTTGCTTTGCGAACGCTGCAGGACATCGCACAATCTCTTTTGAACAGGGACAAACGATTTCTTATGGGGCGCAGTAAGTACAGACGTTTAAAAAGCTCCACTCATGCCAATGATGCAGCATGAAGAAGCGCAACCTAAAGTTTGCATTCCTAGTACCGTTGCAACCTAGCACTGTTGCATTCCCCGCATCAGTAGCTAAGAGAATATAATTTACGACTCTTGTTAATGCAGTTTCAGAAACCAGACTGAAATTTCTCAAGTATATTATTTGAATCCATTTGATGTTGGGCAACAACTATTCTTTCAAGACTTTTAGATTGAAATGGGACCTTTGAGACAGGCCTGTAGTTGTTAAGAACTTGTGGATCCAAATTTGACTTCTTAAGGAGCGGTCTAACAACCGCTACCTTAAATTGATCATGTACGACGCCTGACGCAAGCGATGCATTCATCATACTAATTATAGGTCCTGCCAGTCCTTCGAGGGAATCTTTGACTAGCTGAGTGGGGATGGGATCTAGCAAACAGGTGGTTTACTTTGTCTTACGTCTGTGTTCATGAGTCCACCATAAGAAGAAATCTGAACAGGAGCGGTGATCATGCGAGGTCACCACGGAGGAAACCACTGCTCTCCCCCCAAAAAAAACCACCACTGCCCCTCTCAAGTTTGCTAAAGACCACATGGACATCGCCCATTGGGAACACCTTACTATCACTAGTTTAAGAGACTCTTAAGGTCTTGCAGAGGTGCCTGTCTAATAGCATGCGCTTTGCAAGCTATAGGTGTTTAGGCTGAGGCAGAATGCCTGTTAACAAAATGTTTTTCTAAAGGGGCCTCGCACTCTTTTCCAAGCAATGGTCTCCATCCCCACCGAGTGTCACAATGTAGTCATGTCCTAGGACATCACCTGTTAGTCTCCATTTGTCTGCCACCAACACTTTAGGTTACGGGGTCACAACCGCACCCCGGAGACCAGAGGAGCCGTTGGCGTTCTGGCGGCGCAGATTGGGCTGAAGGTGGGGCGCTTGAATCTCGCTGTTGGAGGCCGTCTGAAACTGACCCAAGCCTTTCCCTTGAATTAAATGTAAATAAGAAATGAACCCCAGATGCACATGGAATCAATCACGTGTTTCCTTTGAGCCGTTTCAGAGACTGCTCCAGAGTTTACCTTGCACAGATGCGCAAAGATTAATGATGGGGGTGCACGCTTCCAGGCGTCCTACAACTGTAGGGACTGATTAGAGACAATTCGTAGCTTGTGCTCATTTCCCTCTATTCCCCGTGTTGCAGTGGTAGGATGACTTAAATTCCTGCTTCGACACGTAACGGGATTATAATCAAGTGCAGGAGCTGAGGGCTTTAGTTTTGTTTCGTTTTCCATGGCGTTCGTAAGCGCGCAAATCAAAGGCAATTCCTGCGTCTAACACGAATGTAAATGCTTTTGAAAGTGCAGTGTGGTGCAGCTTGTAAAATCCTTGTCCACATTTTTGGTTCGTTGATGTTTTTTCTGTCTGCCAAAGTTGCATTTTGACATCCGGACTGGGGGACTTTATCATTTGAACGTGAAGCCAGCCTTAAACCCTCTGAGGCGTGTCTGTCTGCCGGCACGAATCTTGTGAAAGGTATTTTTTTTAACGGAGAGCAACTTTAAAAAGGTTTCCGCAGCCACCTCGCAGTCCGTGTTTGATTATAGGAGGAATGCGGCGGCGGGGAGCTCGCATTTGTCGTGCTCGAGTGGTTAAGGCGATGGGCTCGAAATGCGTTGGGGCTTCCCCGCGCAGGTTCGAAACCTGCCGACTCCGGCGTCTGCCGCACGTCACCTTGTGCCTTCGCGGCAGAGGCGGAGTGCCGCTTCTCCTTTCCTGGTACTATAAAAACGCTAAATCGCTTGGCCCCGCTGCCATGGAAAGCAATTCTTCAGATAACCACACATTTTGCGTTCGCACCTCTGGTGCTCTACTTATGCCTTTGAAAACCTAATGAATAAAGCTGTAAGAACCGACACGATGTGTAGGTGCTCTTAAAGCACGCAGTAAAGAACTGTTAACAGCAAGGGTTTCAGTGGGTTAACTGAGGAGAAGGCGTGATCGCTAATTGTTGACTTTTTATTTGGTGTTAGAAACACTCTTACTGTGCATGACGTGCAACAAATGTAGCCACAGAAATTGCATCACGCTTTCATGTATGCTATCGCAGACACCAACGTTGCCTAGATAGAAAACCGAAATAGCCGTGGGTTTGCTTGCTGGTCTGAAGGATCTCTCTTCGAATCTCTATCATTTGTCAATCGAAGTAAAAGGCGCTGCAATTTCATACGTTCAGAATCAAACCCGCAGCTGTTGTTCGACTTTATTGCTTGACTAATTACAACTGAGTGTCGCATGAGCAGTTACGTAAACTTGTCTGGTATATTTGAACACAAATGCCGTTCTTCAATTAAAACTAACAGTACATTGTCAGGGACATTCAGTTCTATACAAACAAGAGACAGACAAGAGAATATTTCTACCTTTCATGTGGACTACGTGTTGACTTACTGATCGGAATAATTGAAAAGTTCGGGTTCATAGCCGATGCAGTGCGTGCTAATTAGAACAGCAAAGCTGAGCTCTCAGCACCGTACTGAGCCCAGGTGTTTTTCTAAAGCTGTCAGGTGCAGTTCATTTACATGAAGGAAATCTCTTACTGGGTACTATTACAATGCAGTAAGTAGCACAGACTACTTAGGGAGTAGCCCGATGCATTTAAAAACAACCCGAGCCAGGCAGGAGTCGAACCTACAATCTCCTGATCTCTAGTCAGACGCGTTATCCAGTGTGATACTGCAGGACTGTAACCCAGTGAAATCAGCACTACAACTAGTAAAATATTACCCCCGGTCCATTCTTTTCCAAAAGTGAGAAACACCTGTTTTCTACATTTTGTCTGTTTTAAAACCATATCTCTTTAAACCAAACCAAGAGTTTGTCTTTTGCACTGATATTCTGATTCATTTCGATTTCAAAGAAAAAAAAAAACTTTATCTTCCAAAGCATCATAAAATTGTCCCTTCTTCCAGACTCTACTTCTCTCTTGTAGTAGTACAGCAGACCTTTACAGGTGTAGTGATTCATAGCCGTTTCAGGGACGCCAAATATGTAATGTTAGTGGCTCTCTGAAGGCACCAGTTCTGTAGGGTTTGGGCATTTACTGAGACAATTATTAATTGTAGCAGTAAATCACAAAGTTGATTCTTTTGATGGCTCTAGAGTCCAACCATGCGACATAACTCAAACAACGCACACACACAGGTGCTAATACACGAGGATACATTTATTAATACATAGAATATGCCTTAAACTAACAGATCTTATCGAGAGGGTTATCAGAATACAAAAGATATATATTCAATCAGTTACGAAGTGTTACATATATCAAGAGGACATACGTTCAGTATATCATTCATTAAGACCGTTTCATAAATGAACTTGGTTATAACTTCTACATTAGATACTCGAAACAAGTACATAACTCTTAGGAATTAAATTGATATCAACTGGTTGGGATAACAATTGAATTCTTGAGCTGTAATGCATTGAAGTTGAATACTCATCCAATCTTTGGGGATTCAGATCTCCTGCGGGCACAAAGAAACAGTTGCAGGCTGTTGCTGTCCAATCCGCGCTCTCTGGCTCGGTGCCAGGATGTGCTGTGCGGCTTGCGACGGTGCGCTGCTGATGCTCACTGACCGGCTAGTTAGTGTTGGCTTTAACTAGCAAAGTTTGTGCACAGGAGAAAAGATGACTGTGGGTCCCAGCAAGTCAGGAAGAGGACCGGTTCGTTCCTAATGAAGAGCTAGTTCTGAATAGTGATTCAGCTGTCCACAGTTCCGACCTGTTCACGAGGCCTGCTGCTGGTTACTCTCTGGCAACCTCCACTCTAGACTCTTAGAACAAAGGAAAGTTCTGGCACTCGGACACACTGGCCGTTCCGTGGTTGTCCGGGCTGAGTCTCAGGATGGTCAGGAGGCGCGCTGCGAGGATGTCCTGCCCTTGGGAGCCTTCTGCTCCTGGGCCGTCCTGCCCTGGAATTCTCCTTTGAATTCCCTTTAGAACAGTCCACAGAATCCTCTCCAGAATCCCTTCTGAATCTTGTTGAATCTCTGTGTTGCCTGTTTTTACCTGGAGGAACTTCAGCTCATTGATTGGCTGAAAGTTCCATGGGCATCAGAGTCCCACGTGGGTTACTCGGCCCTACCAGTCCCTGATTGGTTGATCAAGGTGAGATATGAGTCACTTACTCCTGACACTTAGGAATGCAATCCAGATGTCCAACTCGCACTCCCTAGACAGATAGGCGCCAATGGATGACCATTGATCATGATAGCCAGGCTTAGCTAAGTGCATCCCCCTTTGGGAGCTGGTTTCTTATCACAAGAAAACATCTTAAATCAGCTTGCATGAATTCTTTCTCTGTGGCTGCACCACAGAGATGAACAGAGAAATGAGGCCTAATTTGGGAAAGCTCAGAAACACTTAATTCTGCCTTATTAATAAGCCTCGCCGCTACACAGGTGAGCAGATCACAGAGTCCGAAATGAGCTTCCTCCATCAGGCAAAGTACCTGAACATGACTCTGTCTTCATAAAAGCGCCCCTGTAATAAAGAAATTAAATCCGAAATCAAGAGGGCAGCACAGTGGGCAAAAGACGTATAATATTCGTCTATTAAACGCATACCTTAGACGTCTAAATGTGGTCTGCAATTCGTCTAGAATCTCTGCACAGTGTACGAAGTAAATTATTTTCGCAGTAATTAATTTACATGTGTATAATAAATATAGTAAATATAATAAATTAATTACTGCGAAAATAATTTACTTCGTACACTGTGCAGAGTGCCGTATACTCCTAGTTGCGGCACACACGATACAGATGCAGCCATTCAAAATGGGTGAGGTATTTCGCGGCAGTCCGCGACACGCCAACCGGGGTATCACGCGGTTCACGTGTGTCACGTGACTAACTATCCGGCGTCGCCTTGTAAAACCGCCTTTAATTTTGAACTGTGTATTACAGCATGTTAATCATCAGTCATTAAAATGTTGGTATATTTTATGAAAGCAAGATTGCTCAGTTGGACAAAAGTACACAACCTACCTTTATCAGAAATATTTATGCATCAAAGCCTTTACTGAAGATATTACTAATAGTATTAATAATGGATGACTTTGGACAAGCTGTATACTCAAAGTATAATTTCTTTAGCACATTTGTACAAGCACTTGGAATCTGTCCAAGCCATACTTTGTCAGGCATTTTGTTTTACTTCAACGGGCATAAAAACTTCCTTGCTTTTAACAGGGCGTTTCATAATTTCTAACTACGAAAATGATTTAAAATGCGACACCTATCATGAAAAGAAAAAAATACACACCAGTATTCCATTTCTCCCTAAACATTGTAAGCTTCGAAGTCTTTAACTAACGTGATACCGGAGTCAACAAGCATACTTTTAGAATTTGATTAAAAGGGAATATAATATGGAATTGCGTATCTCAAGAATTTAATAACGGTATGATTATATCCGTGTACTGCGGCAGGTTTGTGTAGGGCTGTTTCGCCTGCCTGTTAATGCGAGCTGTCTTGTAGTCTACTGGTCTAGGTGTGTGACTACCAACTGGCAGGGTGTGTGTTCGAATCCAGCTGGTGCTGGACCTTTCAGTTTTATTTATTTTTTTTTTAATCGCGTAACATAAACATATTACCGTATGCAAACTGTACTGTATACAATATGTATATGTATATTTAATGTCTTAACTGTGCCCGTTTAAGTATTGAATATTCATATCTAATTTTACCACTGAAGGGAAATCTTAACATAAACATACAGTATATGGCTGGTCTCGGTACTTTAAAGAAAAAAATACACACCAGTATTCCATTTCTCCCTAAACATTGTAAGTTTCAAATGAAACCACTAAATAAAGACATAAATATAGAAATCTTAAGATTTGTTTTATTTAATGTTGGTAGCAGGATGAACTGTCAGAGTGTATATTTTGTCACAAAGTTGCTACAAGATGTTAACAGTGAAAAAGGTATTTAGAAATGAGTTATTTCAAGATGAAAAAGAAAACATACACGAAACATGGTTTCATTACGACCAGAATCGGTCTTGAGATATTTTTAACTTGATTTACAGTATTTGAGAGGTATGTCTTAACACCGATACTACAGTGCTTAAGTACTGCTCACGTATATGTTTCTAGGTTTATATTATGCATTTCATACGGTCAAATTACTTTTGAGCAACTAATAAGAAGCGCGAAACGGTATGCGTTTTAGTTTCGTTTTGTGCTGGAACCCGTGGATTGATTAGAGATATCAAGTACATACAAGTCATTTTTTAAATGTTGTAGTTCGTCTTGAAAAAATGTTACGATTACATCATCTATCAACAATTACACAGGTTCTGTTTCCATATTGCGGATTTTGGTTAGGTACAGTATTATCAAATCCAGTGGCGCTGTGTGTTACTTTACTGAGTCCCATGTCACATGGTCTGTGATTGAAACCTGTAAAACCGGTTTAATTCGTCACAGCCAGCACTCTTCAGGTGTGAGGGTCTTCTGCTCAGAATGAAACGCTAAAATGTTTGTGTATATTCTAATGGTGGTGGGGGCAGGGTGTGTGGGAACAGGTTTGTTCTTCACACCTGAAACATTTTCTCTGAAAGGATTTTCTTCGCAGTTTAACCGATCTTGTTACAGCATGTTACAGTTTACTATTATTAACCATATTAATTTTAAGTGCTTAATGTAAAATCTTGTAAAAATATATTTTCATTGTTCAAATATACATTAATATACATTAAGTCTGACTATCATATAATAAGTTAAATACAAAACTAAAGAAAAAATAGGGTTAAATATAATTCAAAATATTTTGCTAACAATGTTAACTGTTTATGAATAATAAAATGTATTAACTAAGGAGTAGGATGGCACAGTTGTTTTGTTTCTTTTTCATAAATACAACAGTAGTACCTGATGTCTCAGTGGCTTTCAAAATTAAATTATGCATGCAAACCTGTGAACTAGAAAGATAACTAAGATTTTAATACTAATTAAATGACCGCGGGCACTTTCCACCCCCTCTACATTCTCAGAGTAGAACAGACTAACCTTCTAATGAAAGACGGTCCACCCCCCACGGACAGGAAAAGTGCCCACAGGCACTTAAACTTAATATGGTCAGTAACAGTAAACAGTAACATGGTAAGAAGGAGCACGTACAAACGTTTTCGAAATAACCACATGTAAGACTCTGATGCTTAAAATGTTTAGGGAGAAAGTGGAATACTGGTGTGTATTTTTTCTTTAAACTACCAATACCAGCCATATACAGTCTGTAACGTAGGGATTTCTATATGTCTTTATTTAGTGGTTACATTAGTGACAAAGGCTAAACTTTTAGCTTGAGTAACGTGTACATATCTCCCCTTTTTATAAAACGACTTGGTTGAAAACTGTTCCAGAGCCACTGTTGTTTCATCAGTGAAAAGTACATCATGAAATGCCTCTCCCTGTTCAATCCACCGGAAAAAAGAAAAGGAGCATAAAGCTTCTGATGGTCATAAACGATATTCATTTAGGAGCAGCATCAGAGGTATGTTTTTAACTGCACTGCATTGGAGAGAATACCATATTGTTTTTTGTTTTTTACTCCCTGGCGGAAACTGGCTTCCAAAAGAATCAGTATGGCTCAGAGATTAAATAAAACTTCACAGACATTAACGAAGAGCATAACGCGTGTACTGTATACACTGCAAGTACAACCCCCCTCTCTGCAGGAGTGCTGGCTGTGACGAATTGAACCGGTTTCACGGGTATTTTCAAAGTAGGAGGCGAGATTTCCAGCGAAAGACACCCCCCCCCCCTCAAAAACCCAGTAAATACAGTACTTACTAGTTAAAGGCTAGGCTCCCGACTACGGCAAAAGGAACCCTTCTTTCATTAGAAGACAATGAACATATTTTAGCCCTGAATGAATTAATAGCAAACATGGTTTACATAAAAGACATTTTTCCAAGAAAGTTTAGCCTTTGTCACTAATGAAACCACTAAATAAAGACATAAATATAAAAATCTTAAGATTTTTAAAATACATGACTTTGCTAAAATTTATTTGAAAATAAAAACAATTACAACCGCCAGGGGAGAGAGAGAACAGGGGAGGGATGTTGGTTTTGCATAAGGGGCGGGGTTATGGAAATTAGGTCTGTTTGGGAATGTGTAGTTACATGTTCTGGCTGCTTGTGAATTATCGTTGTTGAGTATGGAGTGTTGAGGTATTGATTTTGTGTAATGCTTTATGTTGAAAATTGAGGTGGATTTTGTTTATGATAAACAGGATAAACTGGGATAGGAGGAAGGTTTGGTTTTGCATAAGGGGCGGGATTATGATAATTGGAGGACTTTGCGAGAGTAAAATGGTTTGATTATTTGATTTTGTATTGTGGTTGTTATCTATGTTTTTGGTTGGTATTATGTTTATATGGTTGTTTTTGTTGGTTGGTTGTTATTATGGTTATTAATAATATGATCTATAGTTGAAATCTGAGCCTAAATAAAAAGAAAAAGCAAGTGATTAGGTTTATGAGCAATCTAATTACTTATTCGTTTAAAAAGCTATATAAAATAAAGTTTATTATTAATTTGCTGGACAGAGCGGTGAACATTATTATGCATAAGACAAAGATAACGATCCTGATCAGTTTAGAAATCTGTGTACGCTGTAAGGTTTTTACTTCTTAAACTTTTAAAATACACGTTTCGAATAGAAAGAAATCCTCTTCCTTGTACAGTATGTATAGCAAACCAGCACGTCTTTTTTCTCCAATCAGAGGGGTGTCAGGTGGTGTCAGCCAATCACCATTCTGAAGCCCTACCATAATCTCTGGTATGGGGAGACCCCAGAATTCTGTCCCATAGTTTAGATAGATGATAGATACTTTTATTGATCCCGTGAGGGAAATAAAGTCAATCATTTTCATTTTAGGAAATTATTAAACGCTCGGTTAAAAGCAAAGGAGATTGTCTGTTATAGTGGACATAAAAACAAGAGTTCGCTGGCATTATATCCTGGAAGACACAGACCGGCGCCAGACCAGGAGAATGCCCGCAGCTTAAAAGAAAATGCCTGATGAACTAGGGATTGGACAGTTTCCAAGTGCTTGTACAATCGATGGAAATGTTCAAATAAATGTGCAAAAGAAATAAACAAAATAATAATTTATTTCTTTATCATATTGGCTAGGTAATGTCCTCTCTTTGCTAGTTAGTGGCTGTGTTTCTGCGTTGGGTAGCAACGGGTGACTGTTCTCAGCCGGAAGATGTAAACAGCTTAATGTTCGTGTTAAATATTTTTTTTACATTAAAATTCATTCTATACAGCAATCGCATATTTGGGTACCGTTTCATAAAACTTTCATGCTTAAAATGTTTAGGGAGAAATGGAAGACTGGTGTGTATTTTTTCTTTAAACTACCAAGACCAGCCATACACAGTACAGTTTACATACATACAGTAATGTTTATGTTCCTAAATTAATATCGTTTATGACCTTCAGATGCGTTATGCTCCTCTTCTTTTTATGCTCAGCTACTAAAATTTCCCTTTAGTGGTAAAATCCATATAAATATTCAAAACTAAGCAGATTAAAATGTGCACAGTAAAGACATTAAATGATTAAATCTTTGCACTACCAACCAATGCACCACGAGTGCCCCTGTCGGTCATTTTGGCCAGCCAATCACTTGCCCTGCGGTACCCTCCGGTGCCCCGCGGTGGCATGTGGGTAGGTTACTGTACCGCAGGTTTTTACCGCGCATTTTGAATGGCTGCATCTATTAAACGCATACCTTAGACGTCTAAATGTGGTCTGCAATTCGTCTAGAATCTCTGCACAGTGTACAAAGTAAATTATTTTCGCAGTAATTAATTTACACATGTATAATAAATATAGTAAATATAATAAATTAATTACTGCGAAAATAATTTACTTCGTACACTGTGCAGAGTGCCGTATACTCCTAGTTGCGGCACACACGATACATACAGTAAAAAGCCTCAGGCACTGTGTTAGATGTGTTTTTGATGTTATATATGCGTTTATTCATGTCGTCGATTTTACAGTTGCAATTCGACGTTGATTATACGTCGAGGCGACGTATATATACGTATAGCCGTATTTTCGCCGTAAATATACGTATATTCGACGAATCAATGCCCACTGGGAAGGCGCATTGAAGGGTGCACCCCCATCATTAATCGTTGCACCTCTGTGAAAGGAAAGCTCTTGAGCAGTCTTTGAAACAGCTCGGATGAAACACTTGATTGCTTCCATGTGCATCTGGAGCCCATTTCTTATTTTCACTTCACGCCGCCCAAAGCATTTCTAAAACAGGAGATTCGCGTTTGGGAATGCGCCCTGCCCTACAAATAAAACAGGTCTACGGGTTTGAAAGCTGCTCCACGGAAAACAGTTCTGTTGCGCTTTTGATCAAAGGGAGATTCGCTGTTCTTACTTTTTGATGACATAACACCCAAAGGGGCTTCTTTGGAGCTGTATTCCAACCAGAATCCTAAAGTTTCTTGGCGGTATCCTTTACAGTCCTCTGTTCGGTCGACAAGGGACAGAAGGGGGCAGCTTTCCTCACACATACAGTGCAATGTACTGTAGTGTTCCCGTTCATTGAATTCGCAGTTCTGCATCAGACCTCTAACTCGTTTCCTTAGCTTGGATTTAAGCCACGAAGCAGGCTTCTACTGTATAAACGTCTAGAGGAATCACAAACTATTTGAGAGGCCATCATCCCAGGGGGAACTGACAAAGTCTATCCCTAAACACCTAGCGCAGTCTCTCAAGAGACTGTCAAAAATCGCTTTCTCCGTTTGCGTTGCAAGTAAGTGAAAACGCGGTCTCAACCCAGAGCCACTTGGCAGCAGCGGCACGTAAATACTGTTACTGTCACTGCTCGATACCGATGTTAGCCTACTATACCATGTTCAGCCACCGCTAGAAAATGTATGGCTCTAGTTCTGGAGCAAACGACAGGAGGGCCAACATCAAATGGGCACACATGTCAGACATGGAAACCGACAAGAGTGAGATTCGAACCCATACATGCAGAGCACAATGGATTAACAAGCCATCGCCTTAACCACTCAGCCACCTCATCAACAGAACTGGGCTGTCCCAACTGAGTTGGCGCGCTCCAGATGATCTTTTTCTTTTTTTTCCTCGTACTCGAGGGTCATTTTCCTGTTCCACATGCGATTTCAACATTTTCCTTGGGAGATGTCAAGCCAGCAAGCCACTGCTGTGGTTCAGTGGCCAGTGTGGAGTTCAGTGGCCCTGTTGTACACAGAAAGCACATTGAGCTCCTTGGACATGAAAAGTTCCAGATAAAAGCCATTTGTCATCCTTTCTCTTGGTGTCGATGTTGCTATTGTATGTAAAGATGGCAACTTGCTCAGCGAGCAGGCGGAGCACACACCGAATGCAGATGTGTCTGAGTGGTGTGTCCAAGTGGCTGCAAAAGGACAGCGCTCTCGGGGCGCTGTGGCTTAGTTGGTTAAAGCAC
The DNA here is from genome assembly GCF_040954835.1 of Lepisosteus oculatus. Lineage (NCBI taxonomy): Eukaryota > Metazoa > Chordata > Actinopteri > Semionotiformes > Lepisosteidae > Lepisosteus > Lepisosteus oculatus. The sequence continues at coordinate 632,118 of NW_027168298.1, forward strand.
CTGTCTAGTAAACAGGAGACCCTGGGTCTGAATCCCAGCAGACAACCGCTAGACTTAATTAAATGCAAGTATTCATTTCCTGTCTTTAACACGACTTGTTTTTCTTAAAATGGATGCAACTTGCAAAACATGAAATACAAACCTTGCTAATCAGCACTAGCAGCTGGCAAAAAAAAAAGAAGTCAGCAATGTTTTTTTTCTTTAACCTTAACCCTGCTAATGGAGAAGAGTTAAACGACCGAGTCTATGCAGCTTAAACGGTGCGCACGTCGGGTTCTTAGCTGAAAGGCTGGTAAATCACACTCACCCCAGTCCTTAATCTTTTAAACAGGATACAAAATTGAACCTAGTCGCCACATCACATACAGTGCCTTGCGAAAGTATTCGGCCCCCTTGAACTTTTCAACCTTTTGCCACATTTCAGGCTTCAAACATAAATATATAATTTTTTTATTTTATGTGAAGAATCACCAACAAGTGGGACACAATTGTGAAGTGGAACGAAATCTATTGGATTTTTGAAACTTTTTTAACTAATAAAAAAATGAAAAGTGGGGCGTGCAAAATTATTCGGCCCCCTTGCGTTAATACTTTGTAGAGCCACCTTTTGCTGCGATTACAGCTGCAAGTCGCTTGGGGTATGTCTCTATCAGTTTTGCACATCGAGAGACTGAAATTCTTGCCCATTCTTCCTTGCAAAACAGCTCGAGCTCAGTGAGGTTGGATGGAGAGCGTTTGTGAACAGCAGTTTTCAGCTCTTTCCACAGATTCTCGAATGGATTCAGGTCTGGACTTTGACTTGGCCATTCAAACACCTGGATACGTTTATTTGTGAACCATTCCTTTGTAGATTTTGCTGTATGTTTGGGATCATTGTCTTGTTGGAAGATAAATCTCCGTCCCAGTTTCAGGTCTTTTGCAGACTCCAACAGGTTTTCATCCAGAATGGTCCTGTATTTGGCTGCATCCATCTTCCCCTCAATTTTAACCATCTTCCCTGTCCCTGCTGAAGAAAAGCAGGCCCAAACCATGATGCTGCCACCACCATGTTTGACAGTGGGGATGGTGTGTTGAGGGTGATGAGCTGTGTTGCTTTTAAGCCAAACATATCGTTTTGCATTGTGGCCAAAAAGTTTGATTTTGGTTTCATCTGACCAGAGCACCTTCTTCCACATGTTTGGGGTGTCTCCCAGGTGGCTTGTGGCAAACTTTAGACGAGACTTTTTATGGATATCTTTGAGAAATGGCTTTCTTCTTGCCACTCTTCCATAAAGGCCAGATTTGTGCAGTGTAAGACTGATTGTTGTCCTATGGACAGACTCTCCCACCTCAGCTGTAGTTCTCTGCAGTTCATCCAGAGTGATCATGGGCCTCTTGGCTGCATCTCTGATCAGTCTTCTCCTTGTCTGAGCTGAAAGTTTAGAGGGACGGCCAGGTCTTGGTAGATTTGCAGTGGTCTGATACTCCTTCCATTTCAAGATGATCGCTTGCACAGTGCTCCTTGGGATGTTTGAAGCTTGGGAAATCTTTTTGTATCCAAATCCGGCTTTAAACTTCTCCACAACAGTATTACGGACCTGCCTGGTGTGTTCCTTGGTCTTCATGATGCTCTCTGCGCTTTCAACAGAACCTTGAGACTATCACAGAGCAGGTGCATTTATACAGAGACTTGATTACACACAGGTGGATTCTATTTATCACCATCAGTCATTTAGGACAACATTGGATCATTCAGAGATCCTCGCTGAACTTCTGGAGTGAGTTTGCTGCACTGAAAGTAAAGGGGCCGAATAATTTTGCACGCCCCACTTTTCATTTTTTTATTAGTTAAAAAAGTTTCAAAAATCCAATAGATTTCGTTCCACTTCACAATTGTGTCCCACTTGTTGGTGATTCTTCACATAAAATAAAAAATTTATATCTTTATGTTTGAAGCCTGAAATGTGGCAAAAGGTTGAAAAGTTCAAGGGGGCCGAATACTTTCGCAAGGCACTGTACATCCTGTTCAATGATAAAAAGGTAACATCTATCCTCACTCCAGAGTAAATCTCACGTTGAGGGAATATTTTTTTTCACTTTACCGTGAATCGGGCTCGGCTGCACAGAGGAGAGAGGACAGGTGACAGGGGAGTCACACGCTGGCGGTTTGAATACGCGGAAGATCACTGAGGGATCCACAGTATATGGACCCTCCATGCGCCATCAGTCCACACTCCGGACTCTGAATCCTGCCATCCGAGTTTACTAGTTGCAGTGCTGATCTCACTGGGTTACAGTCCTGTAGTGTCACACCAGGGCCAGTGGCGCAATGGATAACGCGTCTGACTACGGATCAGGAGATTGCAGGTTCGACTCCTGCCTGGCTCGGGTCATTTTTAAACGCATCGGGCTACTCCCTAAGCAGTCTGTGCTACTTTCTGCATTGTAATCGTACCCAGTAAGAGATTTCCTTCATGTAAATGAACTGCACCTGCCAGCTTCAGAAAAACACCTGGGCTCAGTACGGTGCTGAGAGCTCAGCGTTGCTGTTGTTCTAATTAGCACGCACTGCATCGGCTATGAGCCCGAACTTTTCAATTATTCCGATCAGTAAGTCAACACGTAGTCCACATGAACGGTAGAAATATTCTCGTCTGTCTCGTTTGTATAGAACTGAATGTCCCTGACAATGTACTGTTAGTTTTAATTGAAGAACGGCATTTGTGTTCAAATATACCAGACAAGTTTATGTAACTGCTCATGCGACACTCAGTTGTAATTAGTCAAGAAAAAAAAGTCGAACAACAGCTGCGGGTTTGATTCTGAACGTATGAGATTGCAGCGCCTTTTACTTCCATTGACAAATGATAGAGATTCGAAGAGAGATCCTTCAGACCAGCAAGCAAACCCACGGCTTTTTCGGTTTTCTATCTAGGCAACGTTGGTGTCTGCAATAGCATACATGAAAGCGTGATGCAATTTCTGTGGCTACATTTGTTGCACGTCATGCACAGTAAGAGTGTTTCTAACACCAAATAAAAAGTCAACAATTAGCGATCACGCCTTCTCCTCAGTTAACCCACTGAAACCCTTGCTGTTAACAGTTCTTTACTGCGTGCTTTACCAGCACCTACATATCGTGTCGGTTCTTTCAGCTTTATTCATTAGGTTTTCAAAGGCATAAGTAGAGCACCAGAGGTGCGAACGCAAAATGTGTGGTTATCTGAAGAATTGCTTCCCATGGCGGCGGGTCCAAGTGATTTCGCGTTGTTATAGTACCAGGAAAGGAGAAGCGGCACTTCACTTCTGCCGCGCAGGCACAAGGCGACGTGCGGCAGACGCCGGAGTCGGCAGGTTTCGAACCTCCGCGGGGAAGCCCCAACGCATTTCGAGCCCATCGCCTTAACCACTCGACCACAACAAAAGCGAGCCCACCACCGCCGCATTCCTCCTATAATCTAACACGGACTGCGAGGTGGCTGCGGAAACCTTTTTAAAGTTGCTCTCCGTTAAAAAAAATACCTTTCACAAGATTCGTGCCGGCAGACAGACACGCCTCAGAGGGTTTAAGGCTGGCTTCACGTTCAAATGATAAAGTCCCCCAGTCCGGATGTCAAAATGCAACTTTGGCAGACAGAAAAAACATCAACAAACCAAAAATGTGGACAAGGATTTTACAAGCTGCACCACACTGCACTTTCAAAAGCATTTACATTCGTGTTAGACGCAGGAATTGCCTTTGATTTGCGCGCTTACGAACGCCATGGAAAACGAAACAAAACTAAAGCCCTCAGCTCCTGCACTTGATTATAATCCCGTTACGTGTCGAAGCAGGAATTTACGTCATCTTACCACTGCAACACGGGGAATAGAGATGTAACGCAACGGGGGCTCAGGCGGGCGCCCTTGCCGCATCTGGTCGGCCCCATCCCGACTGGAGGCTCAAACCCGGGACTTCCGCGTCTCTCTGCAGCGACCTAGCCCCGTGAGCTAAAGAGAGATCTCTCCACAGCCCAGTAGCTGTGGTCCTGCTATCACAGGGAAGGGCGGTGACGTCACCCGCTCTTGTACGCCGGCTCTTACACAGTGCCTGTCGGCCGTAAGCGTTACAGAGGGAAATGAGCACAAGCTACGAATTGTCTCTAATCAGTCCCTACAGTTGTAAGACGCCTGGAAGCGTGCACCCCCATCATTAATCTTTGCGCATCTGTGCAAGGTAAACTCTGGAGCAGTCTCTGAAACGGCTCAAAGGAAACACGTGATTGATTCCATGAGCATCTGGGGTTCATTTCTTATTTACATTTAATTCAAGGGAAAGGCTTGGGTCAGTTTCAGACGGCCTCCAACAGCGAGATTCAAGCGCCCCACCTTCAGCCCAATCTGCGCCGCCAGAACGCCAACGGCTCCTCTGGTCTTTGGGGTGCGGTTGTGACCCCTTAACCTAAAGTGTTGGTGGCAGACAAATGGAGACTAACAGGTGATGTCCTAGGACATGACTACATTGTGACACTCGGTGGGGATGGTGACCATTGCTTGGAAAAGAGTGCGAGGCCCCTTTAGAAAAACATTTTGTTAACAGGCATTCTGCCTCAGCCTAAACACCTATAGCTTGCAAAGCGCATGCTATTAGACAGGCACCTCTGCAAGACCTTAAGAGTCTCTTAAACTAGTGATAGTAAGGTGTTCCCAATGGGCGATGTTTGGCTTTCAAATCATCTCTCTGTGGAAGCGCCGAGATGCAGCTGTTTAAGGCTTAGAAGCAGCTGACTGTTTCACTACCTAGCTGATTACTGTCAGTCAGGGAGCTCAGAGGTGAAAAGCCTGTCTGAGAGACAATTCGCCGTCGATCAGTTCAATATGTTCCGTACCAGCTCGGCGCACCTGAGATCATCTTGGTAGCCGTGTAGCTCAGATGAGTGAGAGCGTGTGTGTGTGTACCACCGTGATTGGATGCCGGTCCTTCTCAGGTCACAGTAAACCTTCTGCTGCCTAACTTTCCTAATTTTGGGGATCCCTTTGAAAAAGCAAAGGAAAAAAAAAACTGGCTCTTCATCAGCGTGATCGACCCAACCCAGTGTGCCCCAGTGGCCTAATGGATAAGGCACTGGCCTCCTAAGCCAGGGATTGTGGGTTCGAGTCCCATCTGGGGTGCTACTGTCCCTTTTTGAGCGTACAAATGTCCTTTTGATTTGCAAAGCTGCAACCCCACCTTACTCAGTGAGCGTCTCTGCTTTTCTCTCACACACAGTTGGGAGATGTCTTGCACTGAACGGCCTGCTTCAGATCACGCCACAGCACTTCAATGGGATTGGGGTCAGGACTCTTACTCGGCCATCCCAAAATACGGAATTTCTATTGTTTCAGCCACTCTGTTGTTGATGTACTCCTTTGTTTTTGTCATGCTGCATGACCCAGCGTCTTTCGAGTTTTAGATCACAGGCAGACACCCTGACATTCTGCTGTAGAATTTCCTGATACATCTTGGAATTCATCGGTCCCTCGATGATTGCAAGCCGTACAGCCTCCGCTATGCTTCCCAGGTGGGATGAGGTTTTGGAGTTGGTATGCAGTGTTTTGTTATCTCCAAACATAACGTTGTGCACATTTACCAACATGTTCAACTTTTGTCACTGTCCACAGAACATTGTTCCAGGAGTTGCTGTGGAACATCCATGTGGTCTTTAGCAAACTTGAGAGGGGCAGTGGTGGTTTTTTTGGGGGGGAGAGCAGTGGTTTCCTCCGTGGTGACCTCGCATGATCACCACTCCTGTTCAGATTTCTTCTTATGGTGGACTCATAAACACAGACGTAAGACAAAGTCAACCACCTGTTCGCTAGATCCCATCCCCACTCAGCTAGTCAAAGATTCCCTCGAAGGACTGGCAGGACCTATAATTAGTATGATGAATGCATCGCTTGCGTCAGGCGTTGTACCTGATCAATTTAAGGTAGTGGTTGTTAGACCGCTCTTAAGAAGTCAAATTTGGATCAACAAGTTCTTAACAACTACAGGCCTGTCTCAAAGGTCCCATTTCAATCTAAAAGTCTTGGGAGAATAGTTGTTGCCCAACGTCAATCATATCTGGATTCAAATAATATACTTGAGAAATTTTAGTCTGGTTTCTGAAACTGCATTAACAAGAGTCGTAAATGATATTCTCTTAGCTACTGATGCAGGGAATGCAACAGTGCTTGTGCTTTGCTTCTAGATCTTAGAGCTGCCTTTGACACGGTTGACCTCTCTGTTTTGTTACACAGGCTTGAGTTTGAGGTTGGCTTATCTGGAACCGTCCTTCAGTGGTTTACTTCATATTTTACTCATCGTTTTCATTATGTTCAAATATCTAATAATTGTAGTGCTTCATCAATGTCACCAGTTCAATTTGGGGTACCAGAAGATCAGTGCTGGGACCAATATTGCTCTCTCTCTCTACATGCTGCTGCTAGGTAGGATAATATGAAAAAATAATATGAACTTTCATTCATATGCTGATGACACTCAAATAAACATTTTGTTTACACCAAACGACAACTCTTCTATTATCAGTTTAGTTAAATGCATTAAGGAAGGAAATACTTGGATGTGTGAAAACTTTTTGTTACTCAACTCTGAGAAAAATGAGGATCTGTTGATCGGAGGCAACAATACTGATAGGACTACTATAACTTCAGCACTTAACTCAGAGGATTTAAACATCTGCCTCAAAGAGACAGCACGTAACCTTGTTGTGAAAGGCGCTATATAGAAATACATTGATTTGAATTGAATTGACAATGTAAAATGTTGTGTGTGTTGTTTGTTAAACAAGACTGTCTTTATTTATCAAAAAATAAAAGGAATTTGCTAGGAATGCAAACGTTAGGTTGCGCTTCTTCATGCTGCATCGTCGGCATGAGTGGAGCTTTTTAAACGTCTGTACTTACTGTGCCCCATAAGAAATCGTTTGTCCCCATTCAAAAGAGATTGTGCGATGTCCTGCAGTGTTCGCAAAGCAAACCTTTGACAGTTTGAAAAGAGGAATTTATTCTGCTTCCTGTGCGTGCAGTAGTTACAAAGTTGAATGTCTTTACACGATCTGCTGCAGTTTTCAGTGGGCGGGCTTTGTCAGAGGGCTTGGAAAAACGCACTGTGTTTCGGCTCGGGAAACATCATGAGAAGTGTCCTGCATGTTTTCTGTGTATAGCTGTCTTTTAACGCATACAGAATTCATTCGAAATCATTGATTTCTCCAATTAACAAGGTTCCCTTAAAGGATGAGTCAAAGTAACGTCTAATCGGATTAGTTTCCTTAGAGCTGGTTCAGAGTTTGCTCAAGAGTTTACCTTTCACAGATGCGCAAAGAAAAATGTTGGGGGTGCACGCTTCAAGGTGCCTTACAGCTGTAGGGAGTGATTCGAGACGATTTGTGGCGTGTGCTCGTTCCCATATACCGTACGCCCCGGGGTGCAGTGCTAAGATGAAGTACAATACCGCTTGGGCACGTAACGGCGTTACACGCAAGTGCGGGACGTGAGGCTTTTCGTTTGTTCATTTTGTTTTGCTCTGCTTTGCTTTGTTTCGTGGTCAAGAGGCGTAAGGTAAGTCGTAATCCAGGGAGAACACTGGTGGCAAACAGTCCGAGGTGAGAGGCGAGGTCCAAAGTCGAAAAGGCAGAAGGGGAGTCCAATATCCAGAATAAACGAGGTAATGGAAAAAACGCCAGGTAGAGCTCTCAAGGAGTAGACTCAATACCAGCGGGAAGCAAGTAAAGATGGTAAAAATAGCACTGCGTACCCCACGGTGGAGTGTGTGCAGGTGGGTTAACTCGTGCGGCGGCGTTTGTTAATAATCACCCTCTGCTGGTGCTGTTTAGATTGCTTAAGAGTTGGTCTTAACTGCCTGGCGGTCATGACAAGCTCCTCTTTAAGCTGTGGTTTAGTTTTGCATTCATGTGTTTCTAGAGCAGTTATTTATGGGGGTGGGTGGGTCCTTCACAGAGGCTCAGGACAAATCCCCTGCATGAAAGTCTACTGTGTGCGTTCAAACAGTCACAGGTCAAGAGCCAGGCAGGAGGACAATGGACAGATGAGCCAACGAACTAAAAATAAAAGAACAGATATGAAAAAGCCACCATCTTTTTCTTTTTGACATTTTCCGACTTTCATGCAAGCCAGGACAAAGTTGCTCGTAGCTACTTGTGGATTCAAATACTCTATTGAGTGCTTTGATGAGTTTTTGCAATTTGATTGTTGTCCTGTCAGCCTGTTTCTGTTTTTTTTTTCAATCTAGGGATGGAAAGTATGAGGGAAATGATGGAGCAATCAATAACCGCTCCGGAAAAATGGCAGAAAAAAATGGTCCGTCACTAAGGACATTTGTGAAGCAGAGGAGTGACATCACCACAAAGGCGACACATTCTGCTGATGGTTTTGGTGAATAATGATTGAGGCGCGTTAAGAGAAAGGTAGCTGTGTCAGCATGCGTAGGCTGCAAAGGATCAAGCAAAGGTTTACTCCATGCTGAAAAGAGAAGAAAAGAAGCACAACGTTTCGACTGTGGAGCCTTCTGCGCCATCATCTTTAGTGGTGATGATGTTTTGGGCTTGAACCACCAACCTTTCGGTTAACAGCCGAACGCGCTAACCGATTGCGCCACAGAGACTGACGGCCACTTGTGCTCCCTACATTTGCAGGTTTATGGTCAAAGAAAACAATCACTTGCGCTTCTTGCAGCCAGCAATCTTTTTCCACTGACAACCAAGAAATGGATTTCATCTTTCACAAGCTGTATGGATTTCTTCAAAAACAAGTTATTCCAGAAAGGAAATGAATTCTTGCATTAAACTGAACCAAGCTGTACATGTTTGTCTGAAATGAGACATTCGGCACAACAAGACACGGAGAGAGGCACCGCTGGTATTCAGACCCAGGATCGCTTGCTTACTAGGCAGGCACTTTAAGCCACTAGGGAACAGCGCCAGCAGAGCACCGCGCTTTTACAGACACTTGGACACATCTGCGTTCGGTGTGCACTTAACCTGCTCTCTGAGCCCGTTGCCTCCGTCCCATTTAATAGCAGAACTGACGCCAAGAGAAATGATGAGAAATGGCATTTATCGGGCACTTTTCATGTCCAAGGAGCTCAATGCCCTTGACACCTCCCCAAGGCGACAGAGCATTCTTTGGCGACAACATTTTTTCTTTTGTTTTATTTCTATACTTATTGATAGAAAAAAAACGATATGTCATGTACTGTAAGGGAAATGTCTCTTTTCATGGGGAAAGCTAGCACCAGCAAATGTTGTGTTTAGAAGAATTGATTTAACATGACACGTGACCTAACATACCGGAGCAAAAGCTCACCCAGCAAGCCCTGCTTTACTTCTACAGGAGAGAAGTAGAGTCTGCAAGATGTTCAGCTGGGTAGCTATGTCAGCATTCCTCGGCTGCAAAGGAACAAGTAATAGGTTTATTGCATGCTGAAAAGAGAAGAAAGGAAACACAACGTTTCGGCCGTGAGGTCTTCTCACACCTGAAGAAGCCTCACACCTGTAAAAGGCTCCATTGTTTTCTTTTTTCTCTTTTCAACATGGAATACACCTATTGTCTGCAAGATGTGACAATTTCACGGTGTTTTGGAAGAAAACGTTTTTTCTTTGAATTCAAAATCAATCGGAATTTCAGCACAACACATCAACACTTTTTCTGTTTTAAGGAGATGATATTTTAAACCTGATAAAAATAGTAGGAAACACAAGTTTCTTGCTGTGAAAATTTAGATGGGGAGGTGTACTACTAGTAGCAGTGTAGAGCTCTCTGTGGTGGAGTGCAAGCGCATGTTCTATGGGCCAGTGGCGTAATGGATAACGCGTCTGACTTCGGATCAGAAGATTGTAGGTTCAAGTCCTGCCTGGCTCGTGAGGCTTTTAAACCTCTCAGGTTCCTCGGTAACAGGTTGCCGTCATGTATATGAACTATAGAAAAGCATCTGCCACAACCCGTAAATTAGCACGCAAGTGCGGGCTAGTTAACACAGAACTGTATGGAGATCATCTCCAGCTCCGAGCTCAATTGCAATGAAAAAACATGCAGAACAGAACTGGAGAGCAGCTGAATTTGTGCTCAGTAGGGTGGGGAGGACTCAGCATTGCTTTTGTTCTAATTGGCATGAACTGCAGGGGATCTGAATCAGAACATGTCAGTTAGTTCGATCATTGCGTCAATATGTAGGCCACGTTAATACAGAATTATTACTTTGTCTGTCTCGTCTTTGTATATAGCTGAATGTCCCTGACAATTTCATGTTAGTTTTTAAGAACGACATTGGTGCTAATATATACATATATAGCATATAAGGAACACGTAAAAGTTTAGTCCATGCTGAAAAGATAAGAAAACCGCCACAACGTTTCATCTTGGAATAAATCTTTACTTGTTGTTTTGCAGCCTACCCATTCTGACCTAACTCCTCCCTTGAAATTGCCAAACAGATAAGGGTACGTAACGGCTCATGCGATGCTCAGTTGCAATTTGTCCCAAAACAAACAAGAACAGCAGCTGAGGGTTTGAGTTTGAACATGCACTGTATTAAAGCAGCTTTTATTTCCATTGATAAATGCTATATATTCCTACAGAGATTCTCCAGGTGAGTAAGCGATTCCTGTTTCTGTTTCTATTTCTGTTTCATATATATATATACAGTGTATATATACAGTATTGTACTATTATTATATAATTCGTTACACTGTGGCTGTGTTGTGTGTGTTAAGCTGCTGTTGCACTGCAATTTCCCTCACGGGATCAATAAAGTATCTATCTATAAGAAGACATTACCAACAACGACCACAAGATGGAGATATTGTCTAGACATTACCAACAACGACCACAAGATGGAGATATTGTCCAAAGAGGCAAGAAGGGCAAAGCCGCGATAAGGTAAAATCATTTTTTGTAAGAGATTGGTGTCAGAATGCACATCCGTATCCCAAACAGAATCTCTAGTAAAATGTGATCATTTGTGAAACAGGCAAATGAGTGTCTGCTACAATATGATTGCTACAGATGCAGCCATTCAAAATGTGCGGGCGATACTGCATTATTTTAAATACCGCTAGCAAAATAATAGTATCCGGAATTTCCGCAAGGTGGAGCTAATAAAGCTCAACTTCTCATGTTTGAGCTGTAGCCATCAAAGTCTTTAATGAAGATATTACTAATAGTATTAATAATAAATGACCTTGGACAAGCTGTAAACTCAAAGTATTGCCCTGGTCCACATTATTTTTTTCACTGACCTTCATTGTAAAAGTAACACCACAGCATTTCGCAATCACGCATTTTTTTCCAATCATGCAAAGTACAGTAATTTTTGAGAATCGATTCACCATGCCTTTCACATGCTCATAAAAGAGATTGATTTAGGAACATAAACATATTACCGTATGCAAACTGTACTGTATACAGTTTGTATATGTATATGTATATGTATATGTATATTTAATGTCTTAACTGTGCCCGTTTAAGTATTGAATATTTATATGGAATTTTACCACTGAAGGGAAATCTTAGTGCCTGAGCATAAAAAGAATAGGAGCGTAATGCAACGCGTGTGAAGGCCATAAACGATATTAATTTTGGAACATAAACATACAGTATATGGCTGGTCTCGGTACTTTAAAGAAAACATACACGAAACATGGTTTCATTATGACCAGAATCGGTCTTGAGATATTTTTAACTTGATTTACAGTATTTGAGAGGTATGTCTTGACACCGATACTACGTAAATACTCCTCACGTATGTGTTTCTAGGTTTATATTATGCATTTCATACGGTCAAATTGCTTTTGAGCAACTGATAAGAAGCGCGAAACGGTATGCCCAGGGCGTTTTAGTTTTTGTTTTGTTTTAATGCAGTGCAGTGGATTGATTAGAGATATCAAGTACATACAAGTCATTTTTTAAATGTTGTAGTTCGTCTTGTAAAAATGTTACGAGTACATCATCTGTCAACAATTACACAGGTTCTGTTTCCATATTGCGGTTTTTGGTTACGTAATACTATTTTCTAATTTCACGTTGTGAATATATGATTTGGGCAAACAGAGCCGCAAAGAAGTACATTATGGGTTGTTGTTGTTTTTTTGCAGTTTTATCTAAAATAAGCGATGCTTAAACCTTTGTCTGATTCTTGTGAAACTATCCACACGACAGTTACCTAGGAGTTGACTTCAGTGATGTCACTGATGGGATGTTTCTAAAAATCCATCCTCTGTAAAACATCTTCTCTAGTTGTTCTGCATATGTATTCGCTAATGAAGCTGTGTGTTCTGAGCCTGGTTCTCTACATTTCTGTATGAACCAGCTTAGAGGGCTAAAGACAGCTTGTGTTTAAATTGAGTGTAAGGTAATTTATGCTTCTAAAGTCATGGTCAGCATTTATTATTGTACTGTGCTGTAAACTTCTTCTGTGCCTAATTACATTATTTTATAGTCGATAATGTTTCTGTAGTGCTTTTTCAGCCCTCAGCATGTGACTGCGCTGGTGGTGCTGTGGGTTAGGTTCCTGACTCCTATGTCACATGGTCTGTGGTTGAATCTCATGGAACTATGACTTTAATTTTTAACAAACATTTCTTTGAAAAAATGAAACATTTCCCTTGGTCAGAGATTAAATAAAACCTCACTCGCATCAAAACAAATTTATATTTCTAAATATCACAACATGATCGAATTTACGTCTTTTTAATAACAATGAATAGTCACCTATGCGTTACAAAATAAACATTTATATTGATTTGAATCGAGTTTTGATTTAAATCGTAAACGCGTGTTTAAAGGCGATATACTGTATAAAAGCGCTGATTCTTATGGAATGTGTTTGGCCGGGGATTCAAAAAAATTATTTTTTTTAATCGCGTATCTAAGGAAAATTGCAGTATAACTTTGTTCATGCACAAACAGTGGCATGTTACATTATAATTTGGGTGTCTCCTCTTGCCAGAAAGCTCTAAATTGGATTTTGAGTGCGGTTTTTGACTTTTTCTAAATTGCAATCCATAAATAAAGCTGATACAGTTTAGACTTACTGTATTCTAAACTGTATTACAACATCACATTGGACAATGCAACGTAAATTGCAAAAATGCACTTGGAATCTGTCCAAGCCCTACTACGAAAATTATTAAAACTGCGACACTTATCATTCATCTTTAAATAAACTTTATTTTATATAGCGTTTTAAGCGAATAGGTAATTAGATTGCTCATAAACCTAATCGCTTTTTCTACATAAACACAGCGTGATTGCTCTCTGAAAATGCTTTTTTCTTTATATTTAGGCTCAGATTTCAACTATAGATTGTATTATTATAAACTTTCTTGGAAAAATGTCTTTTATGTAAACCATGTTTGCTATTAATTCATTTAGGGCTAAAATACGTTCATTGTCTTCCAATCGAGTCGAGTTGACATTGGAAGCTTGCCACGCCCGGACTGTTACACCAACGCATTAGCATGTTGAAGCGATTTCATTGAGGAGGCCATCTACTAGTTAACACTGTACTTCCTACTTTGAAAACACCTGTGAAATTGGTTTAATTCGTCACAGCCAGCACTCCGGCAGAGAGGGGGGTTGTACTCGTTAATGTCTGATGACATACAAGTGGAAAGATTACAGATTTTAATCGTTTTTTTTCTGAACCAGGGAAAATCTGATCATGTTTCTCTATAACAATAATAAAAAACTTTATTTTAAATTATTTTACATATCCCGCTTGCACATCGCACGACTTTAATAAATCTATTCTTTATTAATACTAAATAAATAATACTAAAAATACTACAGCAAAGAGGTCACTTGATTTTTGGAATAATTCCAAATAGCACAATGATCCACTGGCATTCCTGAAGTCTGTTTAGTGCATAATCTTCCAAATACAATCACTAAGCAATTATAAGAATTATACCATCCTATTTCTTTGTGATGTCCTGTAAAAACTAAACCTATTTTTATAAGGCTTTTACTCAAAAGGTTTCCAAACACACAAAGCATTTGTGAAGTACTATAGTATTTCTAAAGGTTACTGGTACAACATCAATCATTAAAGCTTAACAATAAAGTTTAGATTGCTGACTATGGACTAACTACATTAACTAACTGCAATGCAACATTATACATTTTACAAGAATATCTGGTTGAATTCTTGCATTTGTAGCCAATTTAATGCGAGAGAAATAAGCCAATTTAATTATTTCACAAAAAATAATGTAATATAAAATGGACGTTTTTAACTTTATTGTAGTGTTTTAGAAACTAATATGTCTTCAAAAATGGTTGTTTTTCACTCCTAGGAATGAAAGCTGTTGTTATATGATGTTTATTTTCAAATTTGGAAAAATCAAAGGATTCTAGCTTTCTCCCCTTGCAGGCATCGGACACAGAGAACCTCATGGTTTTCCTAAAAATCATTTTTTATGTTCCCTGGTGTTCCAAACTTAGTTTTAATTTGTTATTATGTTAAAAACAGGGTAATAAATTTCTAATTGGACTATAAATAATGTCATATTGTCTGCTATAAAACTGATGTTTTCAACTCTATTGTAGAGATTCTAGAATCATCTAATAGAGAATTGAAATAAAAAAAGGGCATAAGAAGACATTACCAACAACGACCACAAGATGGAGATATTGTCTAGACATTACCAACAACGACCACAAGATGGAGATATTGTCCAAAAAGGCAAGAAGGGCAAAGCCGCGATAAGGTAAAATCATTTTTTGAAAGAGATTGCTGTCAGAATGCACAACTGAATCCCAAACAGAATCTCTAGTCAAATATGATCATTTGTGAAACAGGCAAATGAGTCTCTCAGGTGCCCATTGCTCATTTTCAGACACATTTATGCAATACTTTCACCATGCGTTGAGCAATAGGGATTAAAGATACCAGAGGTAAGGTTTAAAAGTGATTCTGAGGTGCAACACATCAGCAATACAGCTAGGCATCTGAAATGCGGGGTTTGAGAGCCCTTCAGGGAACACCGTACCCTAAAGGTACCAGAAGTCCAGTAGTATAAGCATTAAGTCACTGTCACCCCTGTTACAATGTGATTGCTACATATCTTCATTTCTTTGGTTTTTAAGGAGTAAGAGTGCAGGGGGTCTAAATCTGCGATCCAGTGTGTTGAAGTATTTCACAACATTACCTGTAGCCCGTATGGAAATAAATACTAATTCTGATTATTGCCCTGGGCATGTACCAATAAATCACTGAGCATATATATATATATCACTGTGTTGAAGCTAGAGACCTGTATGTAATATTATGGTGCTAAAATGTCATTTTCACATATATTAATGTAATAAATGATTGCTTATGCTTTATAAACAAATCTAATTAAAATAAATGATTAAGTTTTGTATTTATCTTGTACCATAGAACATGATTTTCTTTGTATTTCAAGCCCACAAAGTGTCCAAATGACGCACTACATGATATAAGGAAGATTATCACATGCATATCGGTATTATCTTTCTTATGAAAATGCATTCCTTTCATTACCTTTTACTTTTTAAAATGAACTCAAATTGTGTATAATGTAATAATTTAAGTAGAAGTGCTTCACTGCTCTATGCCGTCTGGAAATAAATCCTCAGACTACTTACTGCCCTGGGCATGTACCAATAAATTACAGGAGCACATCTATATATCACTGCGTTGAAGCAGGAGACACACAATCACTGCAAACACATCCTAAATACAGTGTTCTAGCACCTTTGACCTCATCCAGAACATATCATTTCTTGAAAGGGATTGCTGTCCGAATGCACATCTGAATCCCAAACAGAATCTCTAGTAAAATACGATCATTTGTGAAACAGGCAAATGACTGTCTCAGGGGCCCATTCCTCATTCTCAAGACACATGTATGCAGTACGTACACCATGCATTGAGCAATAGGGATTAAAGACACCACAGCTAAGGTTAGAAGTCATTCTGACTATATTCTAAAATATTGGACTCATATTCTTATGATGGCAGACATGATGCTGCGTTTAAAACCGGGGTTAATGGACATTATATGACTGTCAATTCTGTTTTGTTTTGGAGACTCTTGGCTGCCTATATGGTACACTGCAGCGTGAAGGAATTATTTTCCAAAACTGTGTCAGCTCAAAAGTTGTAAGAGAACCTCTCCAGCTGCTTTAACTCTCTTCATTTTTGTCATTTAATTGTCTGTCGGCACTATGTGGCAGCGTTGCATGACAACCCCTCTCACCACGGAAAGGAACCTAACAGCTTTGGTAAGAGAGGAGAAAAGGACCTGGCCAGTAAGGGGCACAAACCCGTGACTTTGGCGTTATTAGCACCATGCTCTAACCAACTGAGCTAACCGGCCTCACGACAGTGGTTCTCTCTGTGCTGCAAAAAATCGAACTCAGGGAATTTCTTTTGCCCTCCTTTGAATAGAAAGCCGTGTAATTCAGTGTACGGGCTTTCTCATGCAGTTTCATGGTTCTTGTAACCCAAATCCTACACTGGCCTGAAGTGCCCCCCATTTCACAGAATTTTTCAGCTGATTTAAAATGTACCTACAGGAGAAGCATTATTGAAGACGATCAATTACCAAGAGCTTTTGTCAAAGGTTTTGGTGGTCATTTTTAATGACCACAGAGCGATGTGACCTCGGTTTTACATCTCATCCAAAAGACAGCGCCCTTTTACAACACAGTGTCTCCGTCACTATGCTGGGGCATTGGGACCCGCACAGACCTCAGGGTGAGCGCCCCACCGCCGGCACCATTAACACCGCTTCCAGCTGGAAGCTTTGTTTTTCCCTGTAGCTCACCCTCATCCGGGTACTGACCTGGCTCACACCTGCTTAGCTTCAGTGGGTTTTCAGTTGCGAGTTGCAAGGGGATGCAAGTGATGGAGCAGCTAGCTGCAAAAGCCACTGCATTGGCGGGGAATCAAAGCCGAGCCTCCCGCGTGGCAGGCGAGAATTCTACCACTGAACCACCAATGCTCAGAACCCGGGCCTTCAAAAAAGACGCTTTTTTGGTGCTCTGTGCAAAAAGCGTCGACATCTGCTTCCAGCTGTAAAATGCCATTCGCGGACGCTGAAGAACTTATTTGCAAGGGAGCGGGTACAAGCAATTTGGCATTTTAAAACC
The DNA here is from genome assembly GCF_040954835.1 of Lepisosteus oculatus. NCBI lineage: Eukaryota > Metazoa > Chordata > Actinopteri > Semionotiformes > Lepisosteidae > Lepisosteus > Lepisosteus oculatus. The sequence continues at coordinate 649,251 of NW_027168298.1, forward strand.
ACCAGGAACACCGAACAGGCGCGCTTCTTTGCTTGCGCCGAAACACAACGACAGGAGGTGGACAACGTAGTCGGCAGGATTCGAACCTCTTTCTGTCTATTATATACTAAATGTTCTCTTGTCTGTCTCTTGTTTGTATAGAACTGAATGTCCCTGACAATGTACTGTTAGTTTTAATTGAAGAACGGCATTTGTGTTCAAATATATCAGACAAGTTTACGTAACTGCTCATGCGACACTCAGTTGTAATTAGTCAAGAAATAAAGTCGAACAACAGCTGCGGGTTTGATTCTGAACGTATCAGATTGCAGCACCTTTTACTTCCATTGACAAATGATAGAGATTCGAAGAGAGATCCTTCAGACCAGCAAGCAAACCCACGGCTATTTCGGTTTTCTATCTAGGCAACGTTGGTGTCTGCAATAGCATACATGAAAGCGTGATGCAATTTCTGTGGCTAAATTTGTTGCACGTCATGCACAGTAAGAGTGTTTCTAACACCAAATAAAAAGTCAACAATTAGCGATCACGCCTTCTCCTCAGTTAACCCACTGAAACCCTTGCTGTTAACAATTCTTTAATGCATGCTTTACGAGCACCTACATATTGTGTCGGTTCTTTCAGTTTTATTCATTAGGTTTTCAAAGGCATAAGTAGAACACCAGAGGTGCGAACGCAAGATGTGTGGTTATCTGAAGAACTCATTTCCATGGCAGCGGGGCCAAGCTATTTAGTGTTTTTATAGTACCAGGGAAGGAGAAGCGGCACTTCACCTTTGCCGCGCAGGCACAAGGAGACGTGCGGCAGACGCCGTAGTCGGCAAGATTTGAACCTGCATGGGGAGTCCCCAACGGATTTCAAGTCCATCGCCTTAACCACTCGGCCACGACTACAGCGAGTTCACCATCGCCGCATTCCTCCTTTAATCTAACACGGAGTGCGACGTGGCTGCGGAAACCTTTTCAAAGTCGCTCTCCGTTAAAAAAAAATAATACCTTTGACAAAATACGTGCCGGCAGACAGACACGCCTCAGAGGGTTTAAGGCTGGCTTCATGTCGGAATGATAAAGTCTCCCCGTCCGGACATGAAAATGCCACTTTGTTACACACAAAAAAAGAATCAACAACAGAGAAATGCCCACAAGCATTTGAAAAGCCGCACCACGTCGCACTTGAAATAGCTCTTACATTAGTGGTAGACGCAGGAATCGCATTTTTATTTACGCTCTTACCAACGCGATGGAAAGCAAAACAAAGCAAAGCAGAGCAAAACAAAACGAACAAACGAAAACCCTGCACATAACGCCGTTACGTGCCCAAGTGGTATTGTAGGTCATCCTAGCACTGCACCCCGGGGCGTACGGTACATGGGAACGAGCACACGCCACGAATCGTCTCGAATCACTCCCTACAGCTGTAAGGCGCCTTGAAGCGTGCACCCCCAACATTCTTCTTTGCGCATCTGTGAAAGGTAAACTCTTGAGCAAACTCTGAACCAGCTCTAAGGAAACTAATCCGATTAGACGTAACTTTGACTCATCTTTTTACGCTCAGTGCTGGATTGCTCAAACTCCAGCTAGGGTTAGGGTTAGCATTACCACGCTACTTAGACACTTTGTTTACGCTCAGTGCTGGATTTTGGGAACTTCAGGACGAGTGGGAATTTTCTCCTATCTGTCCATTCTGTTTTGTTTTGGAGACTCTTGGCTGCCTATGTTGTACAGTGCAGCGTGAAGGAAACATTTTCCAAAACTGTGTCAGCTCAAGAGTTGTAAGAAAACCTCTCCAGCTGCTACAACTCTCTTCATTTTTGTCATTTAATGTGACACTCGATGTATAACTGGAGCCTCACATATGCAAATGGTGCGGCTCCAGTTCGACACCCAGTTCGACACCACTTTACAGTATATGACAAAAGCATGGCAAACTGTGCCGGACCAGCAGATAACTTCCGCTTATTTTGACCATATTAAACATTGGAAATCTTCCCACTTGCATTTGTGACACTTGATTTTGGCTCCACCTAAGAAACTCTTAAATCTTCTAACACTTTTCTCTTCTCCCGCAACACACTTGTCTGTCGGCACTATGTGGAAGCGTTGCATGACAACCCATCTCACTACGGAAAGGAACCTAACAGCTTTGGTAAGAGAGTAGAATTACCTGAAGAACTGCTTTCCATGGAAGCAGGACCAAGCGATGTAGCATTTTTATAGTACCAGGAAAGGAGAAGCGGCACTTCGCCTTTGCCACACAGGCACAAGGCGACGTGCAGCAGACGCCGTAGTCAGCAGGATTCGAACCTGAGCGGGGAGTCCTCAATGGATTTCAAGTCCATCGCCTTAACTACTCGGCCACAACTACAGTGAGCTCGCCGCCGCCGCATTCCTCCTCCGGAGTGCGAGGTGTCTGCGGAAACCTTTTTAAAGTCGCTCTCCGTAAAAAAAAAAATACCTTTCACAAGATACATGCCGGCAGACAGACACGCCTCAGAGGGTTTAAGGCTGGCTTCACGTTCAAATGATAAAGTCTCACCGTCCGGATGTCAAAATGCAACTTTGGCAGACAGAAAAAAAACATCAACAAACCACAAATGTGGACAAGGATTTTACAAGCTGCACCACACTGCACTTTCAAAAGCATTTACATTCGTGTTAGACGCAGGAATTGTCCTTGTTTTGCGCGCTTACGAACGCCATACAAATAAAACAGGTCTACGGGTCTGAAACCTGCTCCACGGAAAACAGTTCTGTTGCGCTTTTGATCAAAGGGAGATTCTCTGTTCTTACTTTTTCATGACATAACACCCAAAGGGGCTTCTTTGGAGCTGGATTCCAACCAGCATCCTAAAGTTTCTTGGTCGTATCCTTTACAGTCCTCTGTTCGGTCGACATGGAACAGAAGGGGGCAGCTTTCCTCACACATACAGTGCAGTTCTGCATCAGACCTCTAACTCGTTTCCTTAGCTTGGATTTAAGCCACGAAGCAGGCTTCTACTGTATAAACGTCTAGAGGAATCACAAACTATTTGAGAGGCCATCATCCCAGGGGGAACTGACAAAGTTTATCCCTAAACACCTAGCGCAGTCTCTCGAGAGACTGTCAAAAATCGCTTTCTCCGTTTGTGCTGCAAGTAAGTGAAAATGCGGTCTCAACCCAGAGCCACTTGGCAGCAGCGGCACGTAAATACTGTTACTGCCACTGCTCGATACCGACGTTAGCCTACTATACCATGTTCAGCCACCGCTAGAAAATGTACAGCTCTAGTACTGGAGCAAACAGAAGGAGGGCCAACATCTAACAGGCACACGTGTCAGACATAGAGAGCGCCGAGGATGGGATTCGAACCCATGCGTGCAGAGCACAATGGATTAGCAGTCCATCGCCTTAACCACTCGGCCACCTCGTCAATGAAACTGGGCTGTCCAGACACGGGTTGGCACGCTCCAGATGATCTTTTTCTTTTTTTTCCCTCGTACTCGAGGGTCCTTTTCCTGTTCCACATCCGATTTCAACATTTTCCTTGGGAGATGTCAAGCCAGCAAGCCACTGCTGTGGTTCAGTGGCCAGTGTGGAGTTCAGTGGCCCTGTTGTACACAGAAAGCACATTGAGCTCCTTGGACATGAAAAGTTCCAGATAAAAGCCATTTGTCATCCTTTCTCTTGGTGTCGATGTTGCTATTGTATGTAAAGGTGGCAACTTGCTCAGCGAGCAGGCGGAGCACACACCGAATGCAGATGTGTCTGAGTGGTGTGTCCAAGTGGCTGCAAAAAAACAGCACTCCCGGGGCGCCGTGGCTTAGTTGGTTAAAGCGCCTGTCTAGTAAACAAGAAATCCTGGGTCCGAATCCCAGCGGTGCCTTTTTTTGTGCTGTGTTCTCGAACAGAACTGGTCATTATGGACAACCGCATACGCCTAGACTTAATTAAATGCAAGTATTCATTTCCTGTCTTGAACGACTTGTTTTTCTTAAAATGGATGCAACTTGCAAAACATGAAATACAAACCTCGCTAATCAGCGCTCGCGGCTGGCAAAAAAAAAAGAAGTCAGCAATGTTTTTTTTCTTTAACCTTAACCCTGCTAATGGAGAAGAGTTAAACGACCGAGTCTATGCAGCTTAAACGGTGCTCACGTCGGGTTCTTAGCTGAAAGGGTGATAAATCCCGCTCACCCCAGTCCTTAATCTTTTAAAAGGATACAAAATTGAACCTAGTCGCCACATCACATACATCCTGTTCAACGATAAAAAGGTGACATCTATCCTCGATCCAGAGTAAATCCCACGTTGAGGGCATATTTTTTTCCACTTTACCATGAGTCGGGCTCGGCTGCACAGAGGCGAGAGCAGAGCAATGAGGTCACGGGGACAGGAGAGCCACACGCTGGCGGTTTAAACACGCGGAAGAAAACTGAGGGATCCACAGTATGTGGACCCTCCGTGCGCCATCAGTCCGCACTCCGGACTCTGAATCCTGCCATCCGAGTTAAGATCTCGGCGGAACCTGAGGCGCAGTTCTTTCTTAAAACGTAATCTGGTGAGCATTTCTAGAATCGTACTTGTATAGATGCAGCCTTTAATGTGTTGCTAGGTTAAAATTGATGACTTCTTGAACTTCAGTAGGCAACTGCCCTCTTGATTTTGGATTTAATTTCTTTATTACAGGGGCGCTTTTATGAAGACCGAGTCATGTTCAGGTACTTTGCTTGATGGAGGAAGCATATTTCGGACTCTGTGATCTGCTCACCTGGAAAGGTCTGCTGTACTACTACAAGAGAGAAGTAGAGTCTGGAAGAATGGACAATTTTATGATGCTTTGGAAGATAATGTTTTTTTTTTCTTTGAAATTGAAATGAATCAGAATATCAGTGCAAAAGACAAACTCTTGGTTTGGTTTAAAGAGATATGGTTTTAAAACAGACAAAATGTAGAAAACAGGTGTTTCTCACTTTTGGAAGAGAATGGACCGGGGGTAATATTTTACAAGTTATATAATAGTAAAATATTATATAATAGGGGTAATAGTCGCGAGGGGCTTCAGCTTTTTCGTGCTTAATATGGTGCGCTGTGGCCACGGCAGATATGGGATCTATAAAAGCCGAAAATTCTCCGATCATTGCCTGACACAGCTCCTCAAAGCTATTACAGACCTCAGGTCCTTGTCTAGACATCCACTCGTGGACCGCTCGGCTGGTAGTTTTCCTTACTAACATAGCCTTTTCCTGTTCGGACGCTTCGGGCATAAACTGCAAAGTATATCTCAGCTCATCAATGTAGGTCTCCACATTATTCCCTGACACTGTCGGGTCAAACCTTTCTACATCTTTGGCTAACTGCCTCAGGGAGTGGAGGTTAATTTTTACAGTTTCTCAGTGGGCAGGGAGACGGCCGTGATCAGGAGCAGGGGGTCTATGCCTGAATTGAATCGCCCTTGCGTCTCGCGCAGGACTCGGCGATCTCCCCCATGCCGATCCGACCACAGACCCTGGCCGGGAGAAACCTCCTGGGTGAGCGCTCCGGGCTGCTAGGTGGGCTGGCATGTAAGTGGGATCTAGCCTGTTTTGCTTCCAGTACGGCAGCATCTAACTCCTTTTGCCTTTCCTGGCTGAGCTCATTTAAACTCTCAATTTCTTTTTCTTTTTCTTTCAAGCTCGCTTCTAGGTCTCTCCTAGCTACCTCAGCCGCAGTTTCTCTAGCAGACAGGTCATCTAATTTACCTAAAACTTCCCTGAGTCTGTCTTCACTTTCCTCACTTTTCACTCTCTTTTCTCTGATTATATCCAACAACTCAACTCGCTCCGCCTTATATCTTTCTAGCTTTCCCTGAAGCGTTTGAAACTTTGTCAGCTCGGACAAAGACAGTTCCAGCTGTTTAGCTAGATTTAAGGCGAAACTAGATAGGACCTGAACTGCGTTCACAGACCCTCCTGTGTTAAGCTGGTTCGCTACCTTAGCTACTAAATCTACTTGCAGCTTCTCAATATCATCAAAGTTCAACTTTTCGATACCGCTCCAGTAACCAGGATTGTCGTCGCTAGAAATAGTACTTATAAGCGACTCCACTTCAGACATTTTAGCAGCCATTGTCATTACGTCAGAGAAACTTTAAGAGTATTACTTTTTTTCCTTTTACCAAAATACAGTATGGAATCTAAACACCCGAGCAGATGGATTTCCAATCAGCACACGTTACACTAAACGCTAGAAAACAGGGGGATTTCTTTACGCAGTTATCAGCACACCCGGTATTCGCGTATAAAAGCCACGGTGCTGTGCTGAACTTGAACTCACAGCAACATCAGTTATTCTGTGCGATTGAGTCTCATTTCATTCTAAACTCGCCCACCCAGGGACGCCATTAAATGTAGTGGTTTGATGGGTTTACTGAGACACTTATTAATTGTAGCAGTAATCACGAGGTTGTTCGTTGGGGCTTTTAGAAAATCAATCGCCAGAACAACTAACAACGCACACACACGGGTTCAATACACGAGATACATTTATTAATATAAATTGTGCACCAAACATATACTAGTCTGCCTGGATACGAGCGGCAGACCTTACTGTGAGGGTTATCAATATACAAGATATATAATCTCGAAGAGATGCAAACACAAAGAGATACACAACAGAGAATATATGTCAATATATATCGTTCGGTTACCAAATCGCTAATCAGTGTTATTACCCATTGTTACTCTAAACTCGGAAGTAAATACATTACTCATGAATTAAATTGATAACAACTTGTGTTGAGGTACAATTGAATTCTCGAGACGCAATGTAGAACATGGGGTTAACTTATCCACTGTGTATGGATTTGGAATTTCCCGGCACGAACACCAAACCAGCTGACAAGCTCTGTTGCAGCCTCTGTTCCAGCGGTTGTCCAATGGGCGTTGTGTCGGCGTCCTCTGGCTACCAGCCAACCAGTCAAGGTGCAGCTCGGAGTAGGACGGGCGGAGGAATCTGACTGCGGCGCGCAGGGCAGTCGTTGCTCCGAGGGGATCTACCAGCAGTCCGGCTGGCTAGTAGAAAGTCTCTATGCACAGAGTGTGACCGCGAGTCCTCACAAGTCACTCTTTTGCCTGGGAAGAAACTGGTTCGTTCCCGGTCCAGCGCTGCTTCTGAATAAGCTATTCAGGTTGTCGACGAGGGTCCAACTGTAGGCTGCCGTTGATCAAACAGAGCATTCACGTTAGTAGAATTCTGAGTACGTACGGGATGCTTGGCCTCGCGCTTAGAACAAAGTCCAAGTCCCTATGCAGACAACAGCAGTTGTCACGTGATTGTCTCTGAGGATGCGCGAAAATGGCCAAGGAGAGCCCCGATCTGAGCTTGCGCTCCCTTTTTGACCAAGACACAGATGTGTGCTGATTGGTTGAGAGTTTGGCGGGCATTGGAGACCCACGTGGTATTACCACGCCCTGCCAGTCCCTGATTGGTTGGTCAAGGTGAGATATAAGTCACTTACTCTTGACACTTAAGAATGCAGTCCAGATGTCCATTCAGCACTCCCTAGACAGATAGGCGCCAATGGATGACCATTGATCATGATAGCCAGGCTTAGCTAAGTGCATCCCTGTCTGGGAGCTGTTCCCTATCAAAAGAAAACAACTTAAATCAGTCTGCATGAATACTTTCTCTGTGGCTGCACCACAGAGATGGGGGGTGAGATGGGGCTTCATTTAGGACAGCATACCAACGCTTAATTCTGTCTTATTAACAAGCATTGCCGCTACACTTGTATCCCAACTTTTGCAACTCGCAACTGAAAACCCACTGAAGCTAAGCAGGTGTGAGCCAGGTCAGTACCAGGATGAGGGTGAGCTACAGGGAAAAACAAAGCTTCCAGCTGGAAGTGGTGTTAATGGGCGCTCACTCTGAGGTCTGTACGGGTCCCAATGTCCCAATATAGTGACGGAGAAGCTGTGTTGGAAAAAGGGCGCTGTCTTTTGGATGAGATGTAAAACCGAGGTCATAGTGCTCTGTGGTCATTAAAAATGACCACCAAAACCTTTGACAAAAGCTCTTGGTAATTGATGGTCTTCAATAATGCTTCTCCTTTAGGTACATTTTAAATCAGCTGAAAAATGCTGTGAAATGGGGGGGCACTTCAGGCCAGTGTAGGATTTGGGTTACAAGAACTATGAAACTGCACGAGAAAGCCCGTACACTGAATTACACGGCTTTCTATTCAAAGGACAAAAGAAATTCCCTGAGCTTGATTTTTTGCAGCACAGAGAGGACCACTGTTGTGAGGTCGGTTAGCTCAGTTGGTTAGATGGTGGTGCTAGTAACGCCAAGGTTGTGGGTTTGAGCCGCGTACGGGCCAGGTCCTTTTCTCCTCTCTTACCAAAGCTGTTAGGTTCCTTTCCGTGGTGAGATGGGTTGTCATGCAACGCTGCCACATAGCGCCGACAGACAAGAGTGTTGCGGGAGAAGAGAAATGTGTTTGAAGATTTAAGAGTGTCTTAGGTGCAGCCAAAATCAAGTGTCACAAATGCAAGTGGTTGGATTTCCATTGTTTAATATGGTAAAAATAAGCGGAAGTAATCTGCCGGTCCGGCACAGTCTGCCATGCTTTTGTCATTTACTGTAAAGTGGTATTGAACTGGGTGTCGAACTGGAGCCTCACCATTTGCATATGTGAGGCTCCAGTTATACATCGAGTGTCACATTAAATGACAAAAATGAAGAGAGTTAAAGCAGCTGGAGAGGTTTTCTTACAACTTTTGAGCTGACACAGTTTTGGAAAATGTTTCCTTCACGCTGCACTGTACAACATAGGCAGCCAAGAGTCTCCAAAACAAAACAGAATTGACAGATAGGAGAAAATTCCCACTCGTCCTGAAGTTCCCAAAATCAAGCACTGAGCGTAAACAAAGTGTCTAAGTAGCGTGGGAATGCTAACCCTAACCCTAGCGTAAAAAGATGAGTCAAAGTAACGTCTAATCGGATTAGTTTCCTTAGAGCTGGTTCAGAGTTTGCTGAAGAGTTTACCCAGTGGGCACTGATTCGTCGAATATACGTATATTCACGGCGAAAATACGGCTATACGTATATATACGTCGCCTCGACGTATAATCAAAGTCGAATTGCAACCGTAAAATCGACGACATTAATAAACGCATATATAACGTCGAAAACACATCTAACACAGTGCCTGAGGCTTTTTACTGTATGTATCGTGTGTGCCGCAACTAGGAGTATATGGCACTCTGCACAGTGTACGAAGTAAATTATTTTCGCAGTAATTAATTTACACGTGTATAATAAATATAGTAAATATAATAAATTAATTACTGCGAAAATTACTTCGTACACTGTGCAGAGTGCCGTATACTCCTAGGTAAGTTAGGTACATCTTTTTGCCCAAAACTGAAGGGGCGACATTCCTCCCTCCCCCCGTGATGCCAGGCCTGTCCCCATCCTATTCCATAATGTCATTATACTGTATATAATACCATACAACAGTGACCGATCCTTACTAACTGCATGCGTTAAAATTGCACATCAGCTCATAGCAGGGGGCACATAGCCGCGATGTATTATCAATGTTAAATTTCAACCATAATATCGACAACATTAATAAACGCATACGTTGAGAAAATATCGAACCCAGCATATTTTCCGGTTATATACCACAATGCATTGCTAGTATTCGTTGGTCACCATTTTGGACACGTTTTTCAAACGTAGAAGTATATCCGCAAATATCTCAGCAATCCTCTTTTGACGAGTAAGTATGAACAATAATAATACTATCTGAATACATACAGATCTTTCTTAATATTATTTTGATTAAAATAGTAAGTGAATAAGCAAAAAATGGCACATAAAAATAGTGGAGCTTTTTAAACGTCTGTACTTACTGCGCCCCATAAGAAATCGTTTGTCCCCATTCAAAAGAGGTTGTGCGATGTCCTGCAGCGTTCGCAAAGCAAACCTTTGACAGTTTGAAAAGAGGAATTTATTCTGCTTCCTGTGCGTGCAGTAGTTACAAAGTTGAACGTCTTTACACGATCTGCTGCAGTTTTCAGTGGGCGGGCGTTGTCAAATGGCTTGGAAAAACGCACTGTGTTTCGGCTCGGCAAACATAGTGAGCAGTGTCCTGCATGTTTTCTGTGTATAGCTGTCTTTTAACGCATACAGAATTCATTCGAAATGGGGAATGGTGTGAATGGGGAAGATGACACTAAATCGTTTTGCCGTTTCTCTATTCTTATTCTATGTTGTACTTTCAAACTTTGGGTACTCTTTAATTAGGACAGACTTTATTGCTCAACTTCTATGATGCAAGCCAAATTTTATACATTTATTTCAGCTTTGAGCTTAGTAAACCGTTCATTTTTTAGATTATACTAAAGAAGATATTAATCATCATTAATTTGGGAAGTAATATTATATAATTTTCTCCTAGCTGCGGTGCTGAAGTCCCGCCCTAAATCAGCAGAAAAAGAAATAAAGGAGCACGCAATGTGTTACTTGAAGAATGCATATGCAAGGCAGGGGGCCAGGAGATCTGGACACTGAAAATACTAGGTTTTTGGTTCTAACTGTTAGGACAATTACACAGGGTTTGCAAATAGTGGACAAAAATCGTCTTAACTTCCATTGTAATATTTTTTTTCTTGGAAATATAGAAGTTGTACATTTTAAAATGTATATTTGAATCAAAATGTGGTTTTGAGTTAGTGTGTTAATGTAATTAGTTTGTGTTTGCCGTTACTATACTGTATATTGCCATATTACCAGAATTTGTAGCTGAAGTTTAAGACTAGTTGTGTTTTTTATGATTATTGCCCATATGTTGATTGTTGATTGATTGTATACAATGTATAATTTGAAATACATATTTTTCAGGTGTGAAGGTGTATTTTCAGAATAAATTTCTAAACCAAATCATTGGGTTGATTTACTAGTTTCTACACCTGTAAAACCTAACTTTGATGTATAATAGACCTCTACCCATATACGTATAATAGACCTCTAAAGTTATCCGTATAATAGACCTCTAACCATATACATATAATAGACCTCTAAAGTTATCCATATAATAGACCTCTACCCATATACGTATAATAGACCTCTAAAGTTATCCGTATAATAGACCTCCAACCATATACGTAGACTAGTCCTCTAAAGTTATCCGGAACTCCAACCATATATGTATAATAGTCCTCTAAATTTATCCGTATAATAGAACTCCAACCATTTACGTATAATGAACATCTAATCATAGACGTATAATTGACGTATAACAATAGACGTATATTAGAATTTCATTCTAGACGAATTGCAGACCACATTTAGACGTCTAAGGTATGCGTTTAATAGACGTATATTATACGTCTTTTGCCCACTGGGTTACGTCTCAACAGAAACGCTCTTTAGCTCTTTCAGTGTTATGCAGAGAACAGCGTCTGTCGAGATCACTTTTGAGTCAGCGCGAAACGCCGTGTGCTGTCAGTTTGATTTCATATTGCTCGTAGCGGCGCCCGGCTTTTGTCTGTCAAACGTTAGGTTGCGCTTCTTCATGCTGCATCGTCGACATGAGTGGAGCTTTTTAAACGTCTGTACTTACTGCGCCCCATAAGAAATCGTTTGTCCCCGTTCAAAAGAGATTTTGCGATGTCCTGCAGCGTTCGCAAAGCAAACCTTTGACAGTTTGAAAAGAGGAATTTATTCTGCTTCCTGTGCGTGCAGTAGTTACAAAGTTGAACGTCTTTACACGATCTGCTGCAGTTTTCAGTGGGCGGGCTTTGTCAGATGGCTTGGAAAAACGCACTGTGTTTCGGCTCGGGAAACATCATGAGCAGTGTCCTGCATGTTTTCTGTGTATAGCTGTCTTTTGACGCATACAGAATTCATTCGAAATCATTGATTTCTCCAATTATCAAGGGTCCCTTAAAGGATGAGTCAAAGTAACGTCTAATCGGATTAGTTTCCTTAGAGCTGGTTCAGAGTTTGCTCAAGAGTTTACCTTTCACAGATGTGCAAAGAAGAATGTTGGGGGTGCACGCTTCAAGGTGCCTTACAGTGCGTTGTTTCCGACACAGTGTGGCCGGGTGTTTTCCGAGTTATCGCACGGATTGGGCACGCTCGCAAACCGTGAGCCGCAGGCGATGAGCCCGGAGCTGAACGGGCCCCACTGGCTCGTTTGTAAGGCCAGGTGTATTGCCAACCACGACCGGCAGGGCAGAGGCCTTGAAGGCGGCCTGGGCTCCTGCAGCTGTGCAGCCATGCATTCTGGTTTCTCTTCATCTCGTACAAATCTTTTGCCTTTTACTAAAGATTTCCGTGGAGAGGAGCATGAATGAGTTCCATGCAATTTTTGTGCTTCCCTGCCTTCGGGTGGGGCGCAGCCTGGCTGGTCAAAGAGAGAAAACAAAAACGCTCGCAATCGGTCTTGTTATGGCGATTGTGGCAGTCTGCTCCGCGAGTCCTCGGTCTCCGGCCGTCTGATTGGCGCTCTTTTCTTTGGGGGGTGGGAAGTGTCCGGCCGCAGGGGATCTTGGGACCTCGCTTTGCATAGCGGCTTCCCAGAGTGCGTCGTTTCCGGCACAGTGTGGCCGGGTGTTTTCCGAGTTATCGCACGGATTGGGCACGCTCGCAAGCCGTGAGCCGCAGGCGATGAGCCCCGAGCTGAACGGGCCCCACTGGCTCGTTTGTAAGATCTGCGGCAGATCGTGTAAAGACGTTCAACTTTGTAACTACTGCACGCACAGGAAGCAGAATAAATTCCTCTTTCAAACTGTCAAAGGTTTGCTTTGCGAACGCTGCAGGACATCGCACAATCTGTTTTGAACGGGGACAAACGATTTCTTATGAGGCGCAGTAAGTACAGACGTTTAAAAAGCTCCACTCATGCCGACGATGCAGCATGAAGAAGGGCAACCTAACGTTTGACAGACAAAAGCCGGGCGCCGCTACGAGCAATATGAAATCAAACTGACAGCACACGGCGTTTCGCGCTGACTCAAAAGTGATCTCGACAGACGCTGTTCTCTGCATAACGCTGAAAGAGCTAAAGAGTGTTTCTGTTGAGACGTAACAAGCTTGTTTCTTTCTACCATGATGTTACCATGACAAAATCTGTCTTTAAACACCTTGCTCAGTCTCTGACGAGACTGTCAAGAATTGCTTTCGCCGATTGTATTGCAAACCGGCGGAAGCGGGGTATTGGGAAAAGTTTTCAACTAGCAATAATCGCGCATCGGCTAAACCTCACAGGCTACGATACTGCCACTGCGCAAAGCTGACGGTTGCCAGGCAACCGCGTGGATCCTATGGAAATCGTTATCAATCGTCTCATGGCATGTCGTTGCTGTAACGCTTCATATTTGCGGCCGGACACTTCCCGCCCCCCAAAGAAAAGAGCACCAATCAGACAGGCGGAGACCGAGGACTCGCAGAGCAGACGGCCACAGTCGCAGTAATAAGAGTGATTGTGAGCGGTTTTGTTTTCTCTCTTTGACCAGCCCAGCTGCGCCCCACCCGAAGGCAGGAAAGCACAAAAATTGTATGGAACTCATTCATGCTCCTCTTCATGGAAATCTTTAGTAAAAGGCAAAAGATTTGTACGAGATGAAGAGAAACCAGAGTGCGTGGCTGGACAGCTGCAGGAGCCCAGGCTGCCTTCAAGGCCTCTGCCCTGCCGGTCGTGGTTGGCAATGCACCTGGCCTTACAAACGAGCCAGTGGGGCCCGTTCAGCTCCGGGCTCATCGCCTGCGGCTCTCGGCTTACCTGGCAGGGGAGATACCTTGATCAGCCTGTAGTTGGAGTAGTTGGATTGTTTTCTTGTTTTGTGGAAGCAGTGTTTGTTTTGCAGTTTGAGATGGCAACCTTTGGATCCCGCAAGAATGCTGTACGTTTTGAGCTTTTGGATGACCTCTTCATGGATCGTATGCAGTTCAGCAGAAAAGTGTTACAGAAGGAACTTGGCTTTGAACCTCGGCACTTGGATTTCATCTTTGCTCTCCCAGGTCAGAAAGCATTTGAGGTTGTATTTGGTACCTATCCTCTGTTTGAACAATGCGTGGATGTGTTTGAGGCAAAAAGAGGGAAAGTTCCTGCACTTGAGAAGATCAACTTGCAGCCTCTGACACAGAGAGAGAGGAAAACGGTGCATGTTGTTATGTTCTCGGAACTGGCAAAGACGGAGGACATTCACACCTGGCTTAACCAGTACTGCACCGTCCACCATGGAACTGAGGTTAGAGATGTTGACGGTATAAAAACAGGAGCAAGGAAATTCGAGGTTCGCTTACTACCGGACAATGTAAATGGAGGCTTAAGGCACCTGCCCTCTACAATCCGGCTGGGCGCCTGCAATGGCTATGTTTTTTATGTGGGACAACCAAAGGTGTGTCGGCGCTGTGGTGCTGTGGGACACCTGGCATCTTCCTGCACTGTGAAATGCTGCAAGACCTGTGGCAAACAGGGACATTTAGCCTCTGACTGTTCAATGCTGCCAAAGTGCAATTTATGTGGCTCGGAAGGACACGTTTTTAAGAACTGCCCTCACGCCTACGCCAATAAACTCAAAATGAGAAAGGATGAGGCAGTGCTTGTTTCAGCCAAACCGGCCCGAAAAGCCAAAGCAAACAACAAGTCAAACAAAGAACCCTTGTTGGACAAAGAGTCTCAGCCTCCAGCCAGGATCAGTCCTGCTGTGGCTCCGGGGCCGGTGGAAGAGAAATCCACTACGCTCCCACAACCGCAGACTGCACCAGACAAGCACGAGGGTTTGAAAACCCCCGAGAACAGCGAGGACCCCTCCCCCACTCCTGCTCCTCAGAACGAGGGCCAGTGTGGGGCCCCCCGGTGGAGCGGGTCCAGCGACGATACCCAGGATTCAGCGGAGCTGCTTTTCTCAGACTCTGCAAGTGCTACAGATGCCCTCCTCTCCTCCATCCAGTCCATCACGGAGGATCTGCAACAGCTGGTGGGTGAGGGGGAAGAGGAGACTGGTGCATCGGCTGCACCCCTTTCCCCTCAGTGCTCCCAGGAGCTGGACTTGAGGAAAAGGAAAAATGACTCTGTTTTCTCCCCGAGCGAGGAGGAAGGAGAGAATGGCGATGGGGACAGCTGGAACCCCTCCACCCCTCCCTCTACCCCCTTCCTTGAAATGGACTCCGTGAATGCTTTTACTGCTGCCACCCTGATGAAGGCTCATTCAGAGGATGGCTGGCAGGAAATTGGTAAGAAGAAAAAGAAAAAGAAGAAGGTAACAGGTGAGACCGAAGAGAAATGTGTTTTGTAAAGACTGGTTCCACTTTCTTATGTAATATGGCTCTAAACATAATTTCTCTTAACACCAGAGGTATCAATGACGGAGTTAAATGTCAGTGTGTCTTTGATTACCTCCAGCAGAGAGAGGGAGATGTGTTGATGTTGCAGGAGTGTGCTTTAGCCTATCAAGAGAGGTATAAAAGCTTTGAAGATAGGTGGGATAAAGGGCCTTCTGTTTGGTCAGGGGACAATAACAACAGAGCCTCTGGCGTGGCCATTCTTTTCAAAGGATGGGCTTTCAAATTGAAAAGTATTCAGAGGGTCATAGATGGCAGGTTGCTGTGTGTGGATGTGGAATGGGGGACCGTTAACCTGCGGCTAATCAATGTGTATTGTCCTACTGACGTGGGAGGAAGGGTGGAGCTACTCAAGGCACTCTCTCCCCTATTGTTAAGTAGCACAGACGTGATAGTGGGAGGGGATTTTAATTGTATCTTAGAGCACACAGACAGGCAGTCTAGCTCTCCGATAAAATTGGATTCCAGCTCACTGGCCCTGCAAAACTTAGTTCAAGACTTTAAACTCTCAGACACATATAGATGTATATATCCCACAACAGCAGGATATGCATGGTCAGGGAGGAATAGCAGCTCCAGAATTGACTATTGCTTTGTCTCAGAGAGAGTGAAAGTTGTTGGGGTCACTCTTCAGCCTGTCTTCTTCTCAGATCATCAGGCTTTAGGGTGTAGAGTGGAACTCCAGGGCGGGACTGTCTTTGGCCCAGGCCTCTGGAAACTCAACACAAAGCTGCTAGAGAACGAGGGGGTAGTATCCCGCTACAAGGAGAAACTATCACAGTGGCTGTCCTTGCAGTGTCTGTACGGGTCAGTAGGAGAGTGGTGGGAGGAGGTGAAGATGAGGACAAAGACCTTTTTCATGGCTGAGGGAAGGAAGGCTGCTGCCAGACGGAGAGGAGTGCTAGCCAGGAAACAGAGGCAGCTGCAGCGTCTCTACACGATGCTGCACAGTGGCTTCGATGTGCTCGAGGATATCACCCTTTTAAAAAAGGACATCCGGAGCATAGCCGAAGAAAGTAGTCGAGGAGTGCTGTTAAGAGGCAGAGTGCAGTTCTTGGAAGAAAATGAGAAGTGTACTCGCTTCTTTTTCAGGAAAGTGGTAGGCTCCAAGTCTGTCATGGAAAGTGTAGTTGATGAGGAGGGACGAGAGAGAACAGAGCCGAGTGCTATCCTCTCCTGCACCAAGGCCTTCTACTCAAGACTGTACAGCTCTACAGAGGTAAAGGATGAAGAAATTCATTTTTTTACCTCAAAGCTAGAAAACGTTTTGAGTGAAAAGATAGGGAAGTACTTGAGAGGGATTTGACAGTAGAAGAGCTGAGACAGGCTATGGAGAGCTTACAGAAGGGGAAAACTCCAGGTGCTGACGGGCTCCCTAAAGAATTTTATTGCACCTTTTGGGATCTGCTTCAGGATCCGCTACTGGTCCTATTCGAGGAAAGATATAAGACAGAATTGCTGCCTGACTCCTTAAGAGAAGGCACTATCTCTCTCTTGTTTAAGAAAGGAGCAAAAAATGACATAAAGAACTGGAGACCCCTCAGCCTGTTAGGCGTGGACACTAAGATCCTGTCCAAAGCCCTTTTCCTGCACCTACAAAATGTAGTGGCCTCACTGGTAGGGAAAGAACAGACTTGTGGGATAGCAGGACGCCTGATGAGCGACAACCTGGCCTTGTTGAGGGATGTCTGTCTGTACTCTGAGGATCGCTCCCTCCCTCTTTGCATTTTAGGTGTAGACCTAGAAAAGGCCTTTGACCGCCTAAACCGGCAGTACTTAACATCGGGACTTGAGCACATGAAGTTTGGCCCCATCATGAGAAAGTGGATTAACCTGCTGTACACAGGTAGCAACAGCAGAGTCATGGTTAATGGCAATAGATCACGCCCCTTTGAAGTCTGTTCAGGGGTGAGGCAGGGCTGCCCATTATCCCCCTTGTTATGCGTTTTGGCTATGGAGCCCTTAGCCTGTGCCTTGCGCCAGGATCAGGCCATTAATGGGATACCAGTGCCTGGAAGTGGGGGAGGAGAGGTAAAGACATCTCTATACATGGATGACGTCACCCTGCTCCTCTCTGACAATGCCTCAATTAGCAGAGCTCTGCAGTGCTGTGATCGTTTCTCTTTGGCTTCCTCCGCAAAAATTAACAAATCTAAGAGTGAGATTTTTTATCAGAACTGGAGGGAGCCAAAAGAAGGACATGATCTCAGGCTGCAAGAGAAGAGAATTAAGGTCCTGGGGGTGTATTTTGGAGAAGAGATGGGAACAGTAAATTGGCAGAACAAATTGCCAATCTTAAACAAAAAACTGATGCAATGGAAGGACCGAGACCTCACCATGACAGGGAAGGTGCTGGTCATCAAAGCCGAGCTCTTGCCTGTCTTGAATTTTCTGGCTTCTACCTTCCCAATCCCACACCGTGTTGCGGCGGTGCTGAGGAGATTGATGTTTCAATTTCTATGGGGTGGGAAGCAGGAAAGACTCAGAAGGGAAATAATGTACAGGCCGCTACCCTCAGGGGGGAAGTCTGTCCCAGATATTGCTACGAAGCTGCTGTGCATTTTCCTGGCCTCTGTGCTGAGAGGCTTTGCAACAGCACCTGCAGCGCGTACCTGGACTTATTTTTCCAGGCTCTGGGTAGGTAGGGAGGTGTTCAGAGTGTGGGGTGTCAGACCCAAGCTGGACGTCCCACTCTCTGACACATGCCCTGCAATTTATGGGACAGTTAAAAGTTTTCTAAGATCTCACCCAATTGGCCATATTCCCCTCCGAGATGTCAGCGTCCAAAAACTGGAAGATTTCGTTGCACCCCAGAACAATAGGCAGACCCATGTGGGCATTTTAACATCAGCCCAAACAAGGAAGGTGTGGAAACACACATCCTCTAAGTTTCTGTGCAACATTCACAGAGATTTAGCCTGGAGTGTCGTCCACCAGTGCTTACCGGTACGAACTTTCTTGTACCGTAGGGGCCTCACCCCCAGCCCTCGCTGCGTTAGGGTGGGCTGCGGCGAGGAGGAGACTGTATCCCATCTCCTGTGGTCCTGCTTTTTTGCTAAGGCCTTCTGGGCACAGTTTGAAGATTGGTTGCTGGCTCTCTCGCCCCAATTTACCCTGACCGCTGCTTTCGTCATATACGGCATCTCTCCTGTCAAACTTCCTCCTGACGTGTTTGACAGGATCTGGGCCGTGGTGAACAGTGGGAAAGTTGCCCTGTGGAGAGTGAGGAACATGGGGCTGTTCAAAGGCATCGAGATCCCAGTCAAGGCAGCAGGTAGCCTGGCCCTGTTCATCACCCGAGAGAACTATTACCTCAGAGATCTGTGGAGAGAAGGGAGGGAGGAAGCAGAAAATCTGTGGGAAATAGAGAGCATAGGTCAATATCTCAAGAAACTGTGAAAAACATTATCAAGTTTAAGTAAAGAATGTGATTTGCACCAGAAAAAAAGAAAATTGTTGCTATGTAACTGTTACCATGTCAAAATGTAATGAGATGTGATCATATATACTGTTTTAAGTATGTATATGAATGTAAAGCTTTCTGATTTGTGATGTCCTGTATTTTTTTGTGAAAAGAAAATAAAGTTCTTAAAAATCGAAATCGGTTCACCCAGGGCGAGGCTCGGCCATTGCACTCCGGCTGTGCTGACCCCTGCGAATTCCCCAAATGTGGGAATCTCGACTGCATAATTTCTGGTAGTGGGGGACTGCGTTCGCGCTCTCCCCTGATGTGCTTGGTCCAAAATCAGATACGGGAGGGTTAGGACACCACGAGCTGCGTGGCTGCGGAAGGATCCCGGTTCAACAGGAGTGGACGCCGCTGCTGCTTTTAGTTAGGGGTCCGGAGAAGCATCTCAAGCTAGTTCCACTACTCCTTCCGGACGTTCATTCCCTTTTCAAAGTCAGTCGTTTTGCTGTAGTCT
Source organism: Lepisosteus oculatus (assembly GCF_040954835.1). NCBI lineage: Eukaryota > Metazoa > Chordata > Actinopteri > Semionotiformes > Lepisosteidae > Lepisosteus > Lepisosteus oculatus. Next base: position 668,489 of record NW_027168298.1, read on the forward strand.
GCGTTCTTTAGGCTGATTATCGAGGTTAGCCTTTATTTGGTCATGGGGGGCCTCGGTACTGTATGCTGAGTCTAAAGACAGTTTCACCCGTTTTCTGATTGCTCGGTTCTGTACCAGTGCAGACATGTCAAACAGTGAATGGCTGTACCTCTATTGTATCCGTGCTCAATGAATGAAATCGGTAACAAATGAATATATGTCTAGTTATACGAAAAACGAGTGGTTTATCGACTCATCTTCATTTGCAGATTTAGAGGCAGCTTCGATATTCGTTTTACAGACGGGTTTTTTTTTTGGAATATGGGTCACACGCATGCCACAGCAACAAAACATCTCTAGAGATGAGGCTATAGATCACCTTTCCATCCTGCAGGTTTTCCTCCCAAAGCCTACGGCACCAACGGCGACCCCTGCTGGCCGGGAGAGCAAAAGCTTACAGCACCTGGTATTCCCAGGCAGTCTCCCATCCAAGTACTAACCAGGCCCGACGCTGCTTAGCTTCCGAGATCAGACGAGATCGGGCGTGTTCAGGGTGGTGTGGCCGTAAGCGAAAGCCTTGGCGCCTGACTCGCTACTTGAAGCTGTGTGTGGCGGGGGTTCCGTGCCCCCCCGAGCGGGACTGAAGGATCGTTCGTGTGCAACTCTTTGGAAAGGAGCTGCTTTCCAAATCGCATTGCGTGCCTGGATGTTGGCGAATGCGCTCCCTTGTGTTGGCTCGTCCCGCACTGGAGGAGGACAAACAATCTGCACGGAGGAGCACCAGGCAAGTCTTCACCAGACAAAAACCTCCAGTGCACAGCACTCTGGAAACATTTCGGGGCTTTCGCGTGTTTATTTCAGCACATAAAACGCACCGGTCCAACACGTCGGCCGGGCGTGCGGCGCCTCCGCCCTCTTGTGGCCTTGCGGCGTCAGAGCAAGAGGCTCCTTCTCGCTGCCCTTCCGCTGTGTTGCAGGGCCCCGAGAGGGAACCCGGAGCGCCAACTTTGTTGGGGGCGGGGGACCGCGTTCGCGCTCTGCCCCCGGTCTCTTGCGCGAGTACTAAATCTCACGGACAGGGGGGCCTCGTCATTGATTGTTACAGGTAAGACGGGGATTAGGAGGAGACCCCGACTGATGGGTAAAGGGGAGCACTAACACCAGAGGGACACCCCCGGCGTCTCTTTTTGAGAGACGCCCTGGGGTTTCCTAATGGCCAAGGAGGGTCGGGACCTCGGTTTGACGCCTCCCCCGAAGGACGGCGCCTGTTTGTGCAGCAGAGTGTCGCCATCAGGAGGCTGGGGCGTAAGAGAGCCACACAGCCCGCAGGGTGAGCGCTCCCTACTGGTCCCAGTCACACCTCTTGCAGGAGCAGCAGCAACCGGAGCTTTTCCGGGGTGGAATCTCCCATCCGGGTGCCGGCCAGGCTCACACCTGCTGGGCTGCCCCGGGGGTGAGCCCAGTCGAGAGTCGCAGGGCCAGATCTAGTCACCGGGGAGAAACGATACAAGTGAAGGATTGCTCGGCTCTCGG